>NC_092162.1:72462379-72628085 GCF_045791955.1 Oncorhynchus clarkii lewisi
ATGATCCATCTAACCTGTCTTCTCTCTGTGATCCATCTAGCCCGTCTTCTCTGTGTGATTCATCTAGCCTGTCTTCTCTCTGTGATCCATCTAGCCTGTCTTCTCTGTAATCCATCTAGCCTGTCTTCTCTCTGTGATCCATCTAGCCTGTCTTCTCTGTGATCCATCTAGCCTGTCTTCTCTCTGTCATCCATGTAGCCTGTGTTCTTTGTATGATCCATCTAGCCCGTCTTCTCTCTGTGATCCATCTAGCCCGTCTTCTCTGTGTGATCCATCTAGCCTGTCTTCTCTCTGTGATCCATCTAGCCTGTCTTCTCTGTGTGATCCATATAACCTGTCTTCTCTGTGATCCATCTAGCCTGTCTTCTCTCTGTGATCCATCTAGCCCGTCTTCTCTCTGCCATCCATCTAGCCCGTCTTCTCTCTGTGATCCATTTAGCCCTTCTTCTCTCTGCCATCCATCTAGCCTGTCTTCTCTCTGTGATCCATCTAGCCTGTCTTCTCTCTGCCATCCATCTAGCCCGTCTTCTCTCTGTCCTCCATCTAGCCCGTCTTCTCTCTGTGATCCATCTAGCCCGTCTTCTCTCTGTCCTCCATCTAGCCCGTCTTCTCTCTGTGATCCATCTGGCCCGTCTTCTCTCTGCCATCCATCTAGCCTGTCTTCTCTCTGTGATCCATCTAGCCTGCCTTCTCTGTAATCCATCTATCCTGTCTTCTCTCTGTGATCCATCTAGCCTGTCTTCTCTGTGATCCATCTAGCCTGTCTTCTCTCTGTCATCCATCTAGCCTGTCTTCTCTGTATGATCCATCTAACCCGTCTTCTCTCTGTGATCCATCTAGCCCGTCTTCTCTGTGTGATCCATCTAGCCTGTCTTCTCTCTGTGATCCATCTAGCCTGTCTTCTCTGTGTGATCCATCTAACCTGTCTTCTCTGTGATCCATCTAGCCTGTCTTCTCTGTGTGATCCATCTAGCATGTCTTCTCTCTGTGATCCATCTAACCTCGTCTTCTCTGTGTTCTCTGTGATCCATCTAGCCTGTCTTCTCTCTGTCATCCATCTAGCCTGTCTTCTCTGTATGATCCATCTAACCTGTCTTCTCTCTGTGATCCATCTAGCCCGTCTTCTCTGTGTGATTCATCTAGCCTGTCTTCTCTCTGTGATCCATCTAGCCTGTCTTCTCTGTAATCCATCTAGCCTGTCTTCTCTCTGTGATCCATCTAGCCTGTCTTCTCTGTGATCCATCTAGCCTGTCTTCTCTCTGTCATCCATGTAGCCTGTGTTCTTTGTATGATCCATCTAGCCCGTCTTCTCTCTGTGATCCATCTAGCCCGTCTTCTCTGTGTGATCCATCTAGCCTGTCTTCTCTCTGTGATCCATCTAGCCTGTCTTCTCTGTGTGATCCATATAACCTGTCTTCTCTGTGATCCATCTAGCCCGTCTTCTCTCTGTGATACATCTAGCCTGTCTTCTCTGTGTGATCCATCTATCCCGTCTTCTTTCTGTGATCCATCTAGCCCGTCTTCTCTCTGTTATCTATCTAGCCCTTCTTCTCTCTGTGATCCATCTAGCCTGTCTTCTCTCTGTGATCCATCTATCCCTTCTTCTCTCTGTGATCCATCTAGCCCGTCTTCTCTGTGTGATCCATCTAGCCTGTCTTCACTCTGTGATCCATCTAGCCTGTCTTCTCTCTGTGATCCATCTAGCCTGTCTTCTCTCGGTGATCCATCTAGCCTGTCTTCTCTGTGATCCATCTAGCCTGTCTTCTCTCTGTGATCCATCTAGCCTGTCTTCTCTCTGTCAACCATCTAACCTCGTTCTTCTCTTGAATAAAAACAATGATTTTGTTACTTTGTTGCAGTTGTACAGTTTCAGTCATTGGACTTTGAATTATATTCTCTCTTGTTTCCAATGAGCAGCCCTTCAATACCATGTATGAATTTATAGAAGTGAATCAGCCCTCCCTATATTTTATTATATTCTCTCTTGTTTCCAATGAGCAGCCCTTCAATACCATGTATGAATTTATAGAAGTGAATCAGCCCTCCCTATATTTTATTATATTCTCTCTTGTTTCCAATGAGCAGCCCTTCAATACCATGGATGAATTTATAGAAGTGAATCAGCCATCCCTATATTTTATTATATTCTCTCTTGTTTCCAATGAGCAGCCCTTCAATACCATGTATGAATTTATAGAAGTGAATCAGCCATCCCTATATTTTATTTTATTCTAAATTGTCCAACCTGATCTATAATCTGTCTTTCATATTGGCAGACAAAGCCCTAGCAGAGACTCGTTATTAAAAACCGTATCTTACTCTGGGCCCTTTCACCAGAGATACACAGCGACAGAGACCGAGAACGAGAACGAGACCGAGACAGAGTTTAGGGAATACAACACGGCACAGACACCATCTGTCTAATCCAACCAATATTATTGTCTGATTAAAATTATTCAAATATGAAAACCATGGGATAGTGTATGTGAGAGAAAGAGAGAGAGAAAGAGCGAGAGAGGTGGAGAGCAGTAGAGAAAGCACAGGGTGGTTTGAAAGAGAGACTGTGGGGTTATAGAAGAACGGACAGGGGAGAGAGATAGAGAAGGAAAGGGAGCTGTGAGACCGTCACTGATCTGATCTGATCATATCCGTCTCCCTCTCTCCTCATTGTCAAATGACATGCTGCTTCTGCCGCATCCACCTTCCTCTCTCTCTCCCTCTCTCCCCTTTACTCTCTGTCCTGATCTGTTTCTCCCCTTCTCCCTGTCCCTCCTCTAATTCTCTCTCTCCCTCTCTGTCTCTACTATCCTATCTCTGTCCTAATCTCTCTCTTCCCATTTCCTTGTCTCCTCTGTCCTCTCCCCATTTCCTTGTCTCCTATCCCCTCTGTTCTCTCCCCCTCTTCTCCTATTCTTAATGTCCTCTTCCCCTCCTCTCCTATCCCCTCTGTCCTCTCTCCCTCCTCTCGATCCCCTCTGTCCTCTCCTATCCCCTCTGTCCTCTCCACCTCTTGTTTCCTTCTTAACTCCCACTTAGCCTATGCACTCCTCTCTCTTTCAATCTCTCGCTCTCATCTCTTCTGACCTTTTTCTACCGACCGCCATCACTTTATCACCTCTCTCTGTTTCTGGGAGGGATGTCATGGGAGCAGAGCTGAGGCTAGGTAGAGTTAGATGACAGACAGATAAAGGGTGATAGTCAGACAGACAGACAGACAGACAGACAGACAGACAGACAGACAGACAGACAGAGGATCCAGCATACACAAGAGAATAGTGAGGCGCTGGACAGAGTAGCCAGACTCAATGCTGCAGATCTGTTTGAGAATACTAATTGGAATATTTACTAAGATTCATCCACCCTGCACTCATCCATCCACATTGAAGACTATACATCGTCAGTCACAGGCTTCATCAGGAAATGTGTTGATGATATTTGTACCCACAATAATAATCCAGACATACCCCAACCAAAAACCTTGGATGAAAGGAGAAATCCGTACAATGCCGAGATCCCGTACTGCAGCATTCACTGTCAGCAGATTGAAACCCTGATGACTCGGTGGCACGCAATGCCTACAAGGCAAGCAGGTACGACCGCCGCAAATCCATTAGCAAAAAAGACAATACAGGCTTAATAAAATAAAATAGTATTTGTCACATGTGCCGAATACAGGTGTAGAACAGTTTCACCTTACAAGCTCTTTAACCAACGATGCAAAAAAAAAGAAGAAAACAATCAAATGAAAAAAGTAAACAAATAATTAAAGAGCAGTAAATAACAATAGCAGAGCTATATACAGGGGTACCAGTACAGAGTCAATGTGTCAATGTGCGGGGGGCACCGGTGTCGAGGTAATTGAGATTATGTACATGCAGGTGCGGTTGTTAATTGGCTATGCACAGATAATAACAGAGAGCAGTAGCAGCATATGGGGGGAGGGGGGGGGGGGGGTGCAAATAGTCTGGGCAGCCATTTGAATAGCTGTTCAGGAGTCTTATTTTTGGGGGGTAGAAGCTGGAGCTAGACTCCGGTATCGCTTGCCGTGTGATTTTTAGGGCCTTCCTCTGACACTGCCTGGTTTAGAGGTCCTGGATGGCAGGAAGCTTGGCCCCGGTGATGTACTGGGCCTCTGTAGTGCCTTGCGGTCGGAGACCGAGCAGTGTAGTCATGGCTCTATGTAGTACTGTGGAATAGAGTTCCATGTAGTCATGGCTCTATGTAGTACTGTGGAATAGAGTTCCATGTAGTCATGGCTCTATGTAGTACTGTGGAATAGAGTTCCATGTAGTCATGACTCTATGTAGTACTGTGGAATAGAGTTCCATGTTGTCATGTCTCTATGTAGTACTGTGGAATAGAGTTCCATGTAGTCATGGCTCTATGTAGTACTGTGGAATAGAGTTCCATGTAGTCATGGCTCTATGTAGTACTGTGGAATAGAGTTCCATGTAGTCATGGCTCTATGTAGCACTGTGGAATAGAGTTCCATGTAGTCATGGCTCTATGTAGTACTGTGGAATAGAGTTCCATGTAGTCATGACTCTATGTAGTACTGTGGAATAGAGTTCCATGTAGTCATGGCTCTATGTAGCACTGTGGAATAGAGTTCCATGTAGTCATGGCTCTATGTAGCACTGTGGAATAGAGTTCCATGTAGTCATGGCTCTATGTAGTACTGTGGAATAGAGTTCCATGTTGTCATGTCTCTATGTAGTACTGTGGAATAGAGTTCCATGTAGTCATGACTCTATGTAGTACTGTGGAATAGAGTTCCATGTAGTCATGGCTCTATGTAGCACTGTGGAATAGAGTTCCATGTAGTAATGGCTCTATGTAGTACTGTGGAATAGAGTTCCATGTGGTCATGGCTCTACGTAGTCCTGTGGAATAGAGTTCCATGTAGTCATGGCTCTATGTAGTACTGTGGAATAGAGTTCCATGTAGTCATGGCTCTATGTAGTACTGTGGAATAGAGTTCCATGTTGTCATGTCTCTATGTAGTACTGTGCGCCTCCCATAGTCTGTTCTGGACTTGGGGACTGTGAAGAGACCTCTGGTGGCATGTCTTGTGGGATAGGCATGGGTGTCCGAGCTGTGGGCCATTAGTTTAGACAGACAGCTCTGTGCATTCAAAGTGTCAATACCGCTCATAATTCAAAGTAGCGATGAAGTCAATCTCTCCTCCACTTTGAGCCAGGAGAGACTGACATGCATGTCATTAATATTAGCTGTCTGTGTATATCCAAGGGTCAGCCGGGCTGCCCTGTTCTGAGACAATTGCAATTTTCCTAAGTCCTTTTTTGTGGTACCTGACCACACGACTGAACAGTAGCCAAGGTTCGACAAAACTAGGGCCTGTAGGACCTGCCTTGTTGATAGTGTTGTTAAGAAGGTAGAAACTAGGGCCTGTAGGACCTGCCTTGTTGATAGTGTTGTTAAGAAGGTAGAAACTAGGACCTGTAGGACCTGCCTTGTTGATAGTGTTGTTAAGAAGGTAGAAACTTGGGCCTGTAGGACCTGCCTTGTTGAAAGTGTTGTTAAGGTAGAAACTAGGGCCTGTAGGACCTGCCTTGTTGATAGTGTTGTTAAGAAGGTAGAAACTAGGGCCTGTAGGACCTGCCTTGTTGATAGTGATGTTAAGAAGGTAGAAATTAGGGCCTGTAGGACCTGCCTTGTTGATAGTGTTGTTAAGAAGGTAGAAACTAGGGCCTGTAGGACCAGCCTTGTTGATAGTGTTGTTAATAAGAAGGTAGAAACTAGGGCCTGTAGGACCTGCCTTGTTGATAGAGTTGTTAATAAGAAGGTAGAAACTAGGGCCTGTAGGACCTGCCTTGTTGATAGTGCTGTTAAGAAGGTAGAAACTAGGGCCTGTAGGACCTGCCTTGTTGATAGTGCTGTTAAGAAGGTAGAAACTAGGGCCCGTAGGACCTGCCTTGTTGATAGTGTTGTTAAGAAGGTAGAAACTAGGACCTGTAGGACCTGCCTTGTTGATAGTGTTGTTAAGAAGGTAGAAACTTGGGCCTGTAGGACCTGCCTTGTTGATAGTGTTGTTAAGAAGGTAGAAACTAGGGCCTGTAGGACCTGCCTTGTTGATAGTGTTGTTAAGAAGGTAGAAACTTGGGCCTGTACAGACCTGCCTTGTTGATAGTGTTGTTAAGGTAGAAACTAGGGCCTGTAGGACCTGCCTTGTTTATAGTGTTGTTAAGAAGGTAGAAACTAGGGCCTGTAGGATCTGCCTTGTAGATAGTGTTGTTAAGAAGGTAGAAACTAGGGCCTGTAGGACCTGCCTTGTTGATAGTGATGTTAAGAAGGTAGAAATTAGGGCCTTTAGGACCTGCCTTGTTGATAGAGTTGTTAATAAGAAGGTAGAAACTAGGGCCTGTAGAACCTGCCTTGTTGATAGTGATGTTAAGAAGGTAGAAACTAGGGCCTGTAGGACCAGCCTTGTTGATAGTGTTTTTAATAAGAAGGTAGAAACTAGGGCCTGTAGGACCTGCCTTGTTGATAGTGTTTTTAATAAGAAGGTAGAAACTAGGGCCTGTAGGACCTGCCTTGTTGATAGAGTTGTTAATAAGAAGGTAGAAACTTCTCCCCATCTTAGCTACTACTGCATCAATATGTTTTGACCATTACAGTTTACAATCTAGTGTTACTCCAAACAGTTTGTCATCTCAACGTGCTCAATATCCACATTATGTATAGACAGAAAGATAATCGTAGACCTCCACAAGTCTGGTTCATCCTTGGGATTTCCAAACACCTGAAGGTACCACGTTCATATGTACAAACAGTAGTACGCAAGTATAAACACCATGGGACCACGCAGCCATCATACCGCTCAGGAAGGAGACGCATTCTGTCTCCTAGAGATGAACGTACAATGGCGCGAAAAGTGCAAATCAATCCCAGAACAACAGCAAAGGACCTTGTGAAGATGCTGGAGGAAACTGGTACAAAAGTATCTATATGCACAGTAAAACGAGTCCTATATCGACATAACCTGAAAGGCCGCTCAGCAAGGAAGAAGCCACTGCTCCAAAACCGCCATAAAAAAGACCAGACTACGGTTTGCAACTGCACATGGGGACAAAGATCATACTTTTTGGAGAAATGTCCTCTGGTCTGATGAAACAATAATAGTACTGTTTGGCCATAATGACCATTGTTATGTTTGGAGGAAAAAGGGGTAGCAAGCCAAAGAACACCATCCCAAACGTGAAGCACGGGGTTGGCAGCATCATGTTGTGGGGGTGCTTCACAAAATAGATGGCATCATGAGGTAGGACAATTATGTGGATATATTGAAGCAACATCTCAAGACATCAGTCAGGAAGTTAAAGCTTGGTCGCAAATGGTTCTTCCAAATAGACAATGACCACAAGCATACTTCCAACATAAGTGCAAAATGGCTTAAGGACAACAAAGTCAATCCCATAAAAAAATTGTGGGCAGAACTTAAAAAGTGTGTGCAAGCAAGGAGACCTACAAATCGGAGTTGTGTCATGAGACCACTAGTTCATGACAAGCTTTGTTTTCAAAACTGTACTGTTGACATGAATTCTGATTATTTCCAGGGATACAAATATTATATTTCCCTTGACGGAGTGTTATTGAATGTTTAATATACCTCAACTTACCCCACTCTTCCCTATGTTTTCACCTTACCCCACGCTTCCCTATGTTTTCAACTTACCCCACTCTTCCCTATGTTTTCAACTTACCCCACTCTTCCCTATGTTTTCAACTTACCCCACTCTTCCCTATGTTTTGACCTTACCCCACTCTTCCCTATGTTTTCAATCTTCAGTAAACAAAAGCTTGTATATATACATATTCCACATGAAATGACTTTACTTTACTTCCAGGAAGATAGAATAGCCTACAGTAATATCTTTGTACTGATAATGCTGCTGGCTGTGCTTTCAGATATAAGTCCCCGACTCCCAATACAAATCAGCAAAAACTTCCTGCATTCACTCCACACTTAGACCAGAGCCTGAACAAGAGCATTTATCACCACATGCTCCAATATGCACTCTCTTTTCCTTTGAACAGAATGTATGTGTGTGTGTGTGTGTGTGTGTGTGTGTGTGTGTGTGTGTGTGTGTGTGTGTATGTGTGTATGTGTGTGTGTGTGTGTGTGTGTGTGTGTGTGTGTGTGTGTGTGTGTATGTGTGTGTGTGTGTGTGTGTGTGTTTGCTTGCCTGCCCGCTGGTACAGCTGAAATCATTTAGCAGCTCAACACAGAAGACAGATAACTGTAATAAAAAGCGATAAGCATCACGTATAATAGCAGGCAGACCAAAACACAATACCTTAAGCTTCAGTGACAGACCAGTCATCATGATGTACTGTTCCTCATAAAACATATCTATTCTGTTAGACCAGAGGTGAGTTAAACAAGTCTTCCATTTGCGGCAAATATTAAACCTTTATTTTTTTCTACATGAAAGTCATACTGTGACGAGGTTGTCTTTTTCAGATGAGACCTGTATAAATACATCAAACATACATACGACATTACAAAACATATTACGAATACCAGACACATTTATCAACATAGGAGTCTCCGATCCTTACTCTGAACTGACCAAGAGGGACCAGAAAATCACATTTCAGAGAGCTGTGTACGTTGTTCCACATAAAGGACACAAAAAAAAAAAAATGCAGCTTTACCCAACTCTGTGGAGACTGAATGGGCCTTCAGTGTTATCCAAGCCTGAGGCTGGGTTTGGTCATTTGTAAGTCTAAATTGAATTAATGATGATAGATACGTAGGAAGTTTCTGCATGAGTCTTTTGTAGATCAACACAATAAAATGCTGCTCTCTCCTTACATAGAAAGAGGCCCAATCCACTTCTTGATACAAAATACAATGGTGAGTTCTAGAACCATCATCATCATTAATAAACCTAAGGGAACAACGGTGAGTTCTAGAACCATCATCATCATGAAAAAACCTAAGGGAACAATGGTGAGTTCTAGAACCATCACCAGTAATAAACCTAAGGGAACAATGGTGAGTTCTAGAACCATCACCAGTAATAAACCTAAGGGAACAATGGTGAGTTCTAGAACCATCACCAGTAACAAACCATAAGGGAACAATGGTGAGTTCTAGAACCATCACCAGTAATAAACCTAAGGGAACAACGGTGAGTTCTAGATCCATCACCAGTAATAAACCTAAGGGAACAATGGTGAGTTCTAGAACCATCACCAGCAATAAACCTAAGGGAACAATGGTGAGTTCTAGAACCATCACCAGTAATAAACCTAATGGAACAATGGCGAGTTCTAGAACCATCACAAGCAATAAACCTAAGGGAACAACGGTGAGTTCTAGAATCATCACCAGTAATCAACCTAAGGGCCCAATCGGGAGTTCTAGAACCATCAGCAGTAATCAACCTAAGAACACATAACTGACCCTGTATATATTATGGTATTAACTGACCCAGTTTATAGTATGGTATTAACTGACCCTGTATATAGTGTGGTATTAACTGACCCTGTATATAGTATGGTACTAACTGACCATGTATATAGTATGGTATTGATCTGACCCTGTAAATAGTATGGTACTAACTGACCCTGTATATAGTATGGTATTAACTGACCCTGTATATAGTATGGTATTAACTGACCCTGTATATAGTATTAACTGACCCTGTATATAGTATGTTATTAACTGACCCTGTATATAGTATGGTATTATCTGACCCTGTATATGGTATGGTATTAAGTGACCCTGTATATAGTATGGTATTAACTGACCCTGTATATAGTATGGTATTAACTGACCCTGTATATAGTATGGTATTACCTGACCCTGTATATAGTATGGTATTAACTGACCCTGTATATAGTATGGTATTAACTGACCCTGTATATAGTATGGTATTAACTGACCCTGTAAATAGTATTACGTGACCCTGTATATAGTATGGTATTAACTGACCCCGTATATAGTATGGTACTAACTGACCCGGTATATAGTATGGTATTAACTGACCCTGTATATAGTATGGTATTAACTGACCCTGTAAATAGTATTAAGTGACCCTGTATATATAGTATGGTATTAACTGACCCCGTATATAGTATGGTATTAACTGACCCTGTATATAGTACTAACTGACCCTGTATATAGTATGGTATTAACTGACCCTGTATATAGTATGGTATTAACTGACCCTGTATATAGTGTGGTATTAACTGATCCTCTATATAGTGTGGTATTAACTGACCCTGTATATAGTATGGTATTAACTGACCCCGTATATAGTATGGTATTCACTGTCCCTGTATATAGTATTAAGTTACCCTGTATATAGTATGGTATTAACTGACCCTGTATATAGTATTAACTGACCCTGTATATAGTATGGTACTATCTGACCCTGTATATAGTATAGTATTAACTGACCCTGTATATAGTATGGTATTAACTGACCCTGTATATAGTATGGTATTAAATGACCCTGTGTATAGTATGGTATTAACTGACCCTGTATATAGTATGGTATGAACTGACCCTGTATATAGTGTGGTATTAACTGACCCTGTATATAGTATGGTATTATCTGACCCTGTATATAGTATGGTATTAACTCACCCTGTATATAGTATTAACTGACCCTGTATATAGTATGGTATTAACTGACCCTGTATATAGTATGGTATTAACTGACCCTGTATATAGTCTTAACTGACCCTGTATATAGTATGGTATTAACTGACCCTGTATATAGTATGGTATTAACTGACCCTGTATATAGTATGGTATTAACTGACCCTGTATATAGTATGGTATTAACTGACCCTGTATATAGTATGGTATTATCTGACCCTGTATATAGTATGGTATTAACTGACCCTGTATATAGTATTAACTGACCCTGTATATAGTATGGTATTAACTGACCCTGTATATATTATGATATTAACTGACCCTGTATATAGTATGGTATTAACTGACCCCGTATATAGTATGGTATTGAACTGACCCTGTATATAGTATGGTATTAACTGACCCTGTATATAGTATGGTACTAACTGACCCTGTATATAGTGTGGTATTAACTGACCCTGTATATAGTATTGTATTAACTGACCCTGTATATAATATGGTATTAACTGACCCTGTATATAGTATGGTATTAACTGACCCTGTATATAGTATGGTATTGAACTGACCCTGTATATAGTATGGTATTGAACTGACCCTGTATATGATATGGTATTAACTGACCCTGTATATAGTATGGTATTAAATGACCCTGTATATAGTATGGTATTGAACTGACCCTGTATATAGTATGGTATTAACTGACCCTGTATATAGTATGGTATTGATCTGACCCTGTATATAGTATGGTATTGATCTGACCCTGTATATAGTATTAACTGACCTTGTATATAGTATGGTATTGATCTGACCCTGTATATATTATGGTATTAACTGACCCTGTATATAGTATGGTATTGATCTGACCCTGTATATATTATGGTATTAACTGACCCTGTATATAGTGTGGTATTAACTGACCCTGTATATAGTATGGTATTGATCTGACCCTGTATATAGTATGGTATTAACTGACCCTGTATATAGTATGGTATTGATCTGACCCTGTATATATTATGGTATTAACTGACCCTGTATATAGTATGGTATTGATCTGACCCTGTATATATTATGGTATTAACTGACCCTGTATATAGTATGGTATTGATCTGACCCTGTATATATTATGGTATTAACTGACCCTGTATATAGTATGGTATTAACTGACCCTGTATATAGTATGGTATTGATCTGACCCTGTATATAGTATGGTATTAACTGACCCTGTATATATTATGGTATTAACTGACCCTGTATATAGTATGGTATTGATCTGACCCTGTATATAGTATGGTATTGATCTGACCCTGTATATATTATGGTATTAACTGACCCTGTATATAGTATGGTATTGATCTGACCCTGTATATATTATGGTATTAACTGACCCTGTATATAGTATGGTATTGATCTGACCCTGTATATAGTATGGTATTAACTGACCCTGTATATAGTATGGTATTGATCTGACCCTGTATATAGTATGGTATTGATCTGACCCTGTATATAGTATGGTATTGATCTGACCCTGTATATATTATGGTATTAACTGACCCTGTATATAGTATGGTATTGATCTGACCCTGTATTAACTGATATATTATGGTATTGTATTCTGACCCTGTATATAGTATGGTATTGATCTGACCCTGGTATTGATCTGACCCTGTATATATTATGTATATAGTATTAATCTGACCCTGTATATAGTATGGTATTAACTGACCCTGTATATAGTATGGTATTAACTGACCCTGTATATAGTATGGTATTAACTGACCCTGTATATATTATGGTATTAACTGACCCTGTATATAGTATGGTATTGATCTGACCCTGTATATATTATGGTAATAACTGACCCTGTATATAGTATGGTATTAACTGACCCTGTATATAGTATGGTATTGATCTGACCCTGTATATATTATGGTAATAACTGACCCTGTATATAGTATGGTATTAACTGACCCTGTATATAGTATGGTATTGATCTGACCCTGTATATAGTATGGTATTAACTGACCCTGTATATAGTATGGTATTGATCTGACCCTGTATATAGTATGGTATTGATCTGACCCTGTATATAGTATGGTATTAACTGACCCTGTATATATTATGGTATTAACTGACCCTGTATATAATATGGTATTAACTGACCCTGTATATAGTATGGTATTGATCTGACCCTGTATATAGTATGGTATTAACTGACCCCGTATATAGTATGGTATTGAACTGACCCTGTATATAGTATGGTATTAACTGACCCTGTATATAGTATGGTACTAACTGACCCTGTATATAGTGTGGCATTAACTGACCCTGTATATAGTATTGTATTAACTGACCCTGTATATAATATGGTATTAACTGACCCTGTATATAGTATGGTATTAACTGACCCTGTATATAGTATGGTATTAACTGACCCTGTATATAGTATGGTATTAACTGACCCCGTATATAGTATGGTATTGAACTGACCCTGTATATAGTATGGTATTGAACTAACCCTGTATATAATATGGTATTAACTGACCCTGTATATAGTATGGTATTAAATGACCCTGTATATAGTATGGTATTGATCTGACCCTGTATATAGTATGGTATTGAACTGACCCTGTATATAATATGGTATTAACTGACCCTGTATATAGTATGGTATTAAATGACCCTGTATATAGTATGGTATTGAACTGACCCTGTATATAGTTTGGTATTAACTGACCCTGTATATAGTATGATATTAACTGACCCTGTATATAGTATGGTATTGAACTGACCCTGTATATAATATAGTATTAACTGACCCTGTATATAGTATGGTATTAACTGACCCTGTATATAGTATGGTATTGATCTGACCCTGTATATAGTATGGTATTAACTGACCCTGTATATAGTATGGTATTAACTGACCCTGTATATAATATGGTATTAACTGACCCTGTATATAGTATGGTATTAACTGACCCTGTATATAATATGGTATTGATCTGACCCTGTATATAGTATGGTATTGAACTGACCCTGTATATAATATGGTATTAACTGACCCTGTATATAGTATGGTATTAACTGACCCTGTATATAGTATGGTATTAAATGACCCTGTATATAGTATGGTATTGAACTGACCCTGTATATAATATGGTATTAACTGACCCTGTATATAGTATGGTATTAACTGACCCTGTATATAGTATGGTATTGATCTGACCCTGTATATAGTATGGTATTAACGGACCCTGTATATAGTATGGTATTGATCTGACCCTGTATATAGTATGGTATTGATCTGACCCTGTATATAGTATTAACTGACCTTGTATATAGTATGGTATTGATCTGACCCTGTATATAGTATGGTATTAACTGACCCTGTATATAGTATGGTATTGATCTGACCCTGTATATAGTATGGTATTAACTGACCCTGTATATAGTATGGTATTGATCTGACCCTGTATATAGTATGGTATTAACTGACCCTGTATATAGTATGGTATTAACTGACCCTGTATATAGTATGGTATTAACTGACCCTGTATATAGTATGGTATTGATCTGACCCTGTATATAGTATGGTATTAACTGACCCTGTATATAGTATGGTATTAACTGACCCTGTATATAATATGGTATTAACTGACCCTGTATATAGTATGGTATTAACTGACCCTGTATATAGTATGGTATTAACTGACCCTGTATATAGTATGGTATTAACTGACCCTGTATATAGTATGGTATTGATCTGACCCTGTATATAGTATGGTATTGATCTGACCCTGTATATAGTATGGTATTGATCTGACCCTGTATATAGTATGGTATTGATCTGACCCTGTATATAGTATGGTATTGATCTGACCCTGTATATAGTATGGTATTGATCTGACCCTGTATATAGTATGGTATTGATCTGACCCTGTATATAGTATGGTATTGATCTGACCCTGTATATAGTATGGTATTGATCTGACCCTGTATATAGTATGGTATTGATCTGACCCTGTATATAATATGGTATTAACTGACCCTGTATATAGTATGGTATTAAATGACCCTGTATATAGTATGGTATTGAACTGACCCTGTATATAGTATGGTATTAACTGACCCTGTATATAGTATGGTATTAACTGACCCTGTATATAGTATGGTATTGAACTGACCCTGTATATAATATGGTATTAACTGACCCTTTATATAGTATGGTATTAACTGACCCTGTATATAGTATGGTATTGATCTGACCCTGTATATAGTATGGTATTAACTGACCCTGTATATAGTATGGTATTAACTGACCCTGTATATAATATGGTATTAACTGACCCTGTATATAGTATGGTATTAACTGACCCTGTATATAATATGGTATTGATCTGACCCTGTATATAGTATGGTATTGAACTGACCCTGTATATAATATGGTATTAACTGACCCTGTATATAGTATGGTATTAACTGACCCTGTATATAGTATGGTATTAAATGACCCTGTATATAGTATGGTATTGAACTGACCCTGTATATAATATGGTATTAACTGACCCTGTATATAGTATGGTATTAACTGACCCTGTATATAGTATGGTATTGATCTGACCCTGTATATAGTAAGGTATTAACTGACCCTGTATATAGTATGGTATTGATCTGACCCTGTATATAGTATGGTATTGATCTGACCCTGTATATAGTATGGTATTGATCTGACCCTGTATATAGTATGGTATTAACTGACCCTGTATATAGTATGGTATTGATCTGACCCTGTATATAGTATGGTATTAACGGACCCTGTATATAGTATGGTATTGATCTGACCCTGTATATAGTATGGTATTGATCTGACCCTGTATATAGTATTAACTGACCTTGTATATAGTATGGTATTGATCTGACCCTGTATATAGTATGGTATTAACTGACCCTGTATATAGTATGGTATTGATCTGACCCTGTATATAGTATGGTATTAACTGACCCTGTATATAGTATGGTATTGATCTGACCCTGTATATAGTATGGTATTAACTGACCCTGTATATAGTATGGTATTAACTGACCCTGCATATAGTATGGTATTAACTGACCCTGTATATAGTATGGTATTGATCTGACCCTGTATATAGTATGGTATTAACTGACCCTGTATATAGTATGGTATTAACTGACCCTGTATATAATATGGTATTAACTGACCCTGTATATAGTATGGTATTAACTGACCCTGTATATAGTATGGTATTAACTGACCCTGTATATAGTATGGTATTAACTGACCCTGTATATAGTATGGTATTGATCTGACCCTGTATATAGTATGGTATTGATCTGACCCTGTATATAGTATGGTATTGATCTGACCCTGTATATAGTATGGTATTGATCTGACCCTGTATATAGTATGGTATTGATCTGACCCTGTATATAGTATGGTATTGATCTGACCCTGTATATAGTATGGTATTGATCTGACCCTGTATATAGTATGGTATTGATCTGACCCTGTATATAGTATGGTATTGATCTGACCCTGTATATAGTATGGTATTGATCTGACCCTGTATATAATATGGTATTAACTGACCCTGTATATAGTATGGTATTAAATGACCCTGTATATAGTATGGTATTGAACTGACCCTGTATATAGTATGGTATTAACTGACCCTGTATATAGTATGGTATTAACTGACCCTGTATATAGTATGGTATTGAACTGACCCTGTATATAATATGGTATTAACTGACCCTTTATATAGTATGGTATTAACTGACCCTGTATATAGTATGGTATTGATCTGACCCTGTATATAGTATGGTATTAACTGACCCTGTATATAGTATGGTATTAACTGACCCTGTATATAATATGGTATTAACTGACCCTGTATATAGTATGGTATTAACTGACCCTGTATATAATATGGTATTGATCTGACCCTGTATATAGTATGGTATTGAACTGACCCTGTATATAATATGGTATTAACTGACCCTGTATATAGTATGGTATTAACTGACCCTGTATATAGTATGGTATTAAATGACCCTGTATATAGTATGGTATTGAACTGACCCTGTATATAATATGGTATTAACTGACCCTGTATATAGTATGGTATTAACTGACCCTGTATATAGTATGGTATTGATCTGACCCTGTATATAGTAAGGTATTAACTGACCCTGTATATAGTATGGTATTGATCTGACCCTGTATATAGTATGGTATTGATCTGACCCTGTATATAGTATTAACTGATTTTGTATAATGTATGGTATTGATCTGACCCTGTATATAGTATGGTATTAACTGACCCTGTATATAGTATGGTATTAACTGACCCTGTATATAGTATGGTATTAACTGACCCTGTATATAGTATGGTATTGATCTGACCCTGTATATAGTATGGTATTAACTGACCCTGTATATAGTATGGTATTAACTGACCCTGTATATAGTATGGTATTAACTGACCCTGTATATAGTATGGTATTGATCTGACCCTGTATATAGTATGGTATTAACTGACCCTGTATATAGTATGGTATTAACTGACCCTGTATATAGTATGGTATTGATCTGACCCTTTATATAGTATGGTATTAACTGACCCTGTATATAGTATGGTATTAACTGACCCTGTATATAATATGGTATTAACTGACCCTGTATATCGTATGGTATTAACTGACCCTGTATATAGTATGGTATTAACTGACCCTGTATATAGTATGGTATTAACTGACCCTGTATATAGTATGGTATTGATCTGACCCTGTATATAGTATGGTATTGATCTGACCCTGTATATAGTATGGTATTGATCTGACCCTGTATATAGTATGGTATTGATCTGACCCTGTATATAGTATGGTATTGATCTGACCCTGTATATAGTATGGTATTGATCTGACCCTGTATATAGTATGGTATTGATCTGACCCTGTATATAGTATTAACTGACCCTGTATATAGTATGGTATTGATCTGACCCTGTATATAGTATGGTATTAACTGACCCTGTATATAGTATGGTATTGATCTGACCATGTATATAGTATGGTATTAACTGACCCTGTATATAGTATGGTATTGATCTGACCCTGTATATAGTTTGCTTACTTAACTATCGTGTTCTTCATATTTCTTATTTCTTGTGTTTTTTTCTTCTACTATTACATGTTATTAATAATTAATTATTACATTGTTGGGTTTTGAGTTTGCAAGAAAGGCATTTCACTGTACTTGTGCATGTTGCATTAGATCTTGAAACATGAAACTAATGACGCAGGAGTCTGAAACTATTTGCTTAGGGAATGTAGTAGAGGAGTTAACGGTTTCCCAGAATTCAGAGGGATCACTAACAGAGTCTGCCATAGCACTGAGGTAAAGTACCTTGATTTGACCTGTTAAAACCGAGGCAGTGCACTAATTTATAAATTGCCTAAATAGCTGGCCAATCAGCTAACAAGCCAGTTGGTCTGACCTTGGCCCAGGATGTATTTCTTAACAAGAGTTCTGAGTTTAATAAAGGAAAGTACCATGGATTAGTTTGGTTTTTGGACTCTGAGTCGCTTGAAAGGGGCGAGTTTATCAGCCAGAGAGGTAATAATGAATGAGAAAACATTCAAGTGCCAAAACAAGGTCTGGTATGCAGATCGTACAAATGAAGGCATGTTTAGGGCGAGAATTTAAAAACATTTCTCTTCGCAATTTATACGATGTTCAGAGCAAAAAATAAATGTAAAAATCTTTTGCAACATTACCACGTTTGACATCACGGTCATGCAAACATGTTCCCTGGTAACCACGGTCAGTCAAACATGTTCCCTGGTAACCACGGTCAGTGAAACATGTTCCCTGGTAACCACGGTCAGTCAAACATGTTCCCTGGTAACCACGGTCAGTCAAACATGTTCTCTGGTAACCACGGTCAGTCAAACATGTTCCCTGGTAACCACGGTCAGTCAAACATGTTCCCTGGTAACCACGGTCAGTCAAACATGGTCCCTGGTAACCACGGTCAGTCAAACATGTTCCCTGGTAACCACGGTCAGTCAAACATGTTCCCTGGTATCCACGGTCAGTCAAACATGTTCCCTGGTAACCACGGTCGGTCAAACATGTTCCCTGGTAACCACGTCAGTCAAACATGTTCCCTGGTAACCACGGTCTGTCAAACATGTTCCCTGGTAACCACGGTCAGTCAAACATGTTCCCTGGTAACCACGGTCAGTCAAACATATTCCCTGGTAACCACGGTCAGTCAAACATGTTCCCTGGTAACCACGGTCAGTCAAACATGTTCCCTGGTAACCACGGTCAGTCAAACATGTTCTCTGGTAACCACGGTCAGTCAAACATGTTCCCTGGTAACCACGGTCAGTCAAACATGTTCCCTGGTAACTACGGTCAGTCAAACATGTTCCCTGGTAACCACGGTCAGTCAAACATGTTCTCTGGTAACCACAGTCAGTCAAACATGTTTTCTGGTAACCACGGTCAGTCAAACATGTTTTCTGGTAACCACGGTCAGTCAAACATGTTCCCTGGTAACCACGGTCAGTCAAACATGTTCCCTGGTAAACACGGTCAGTCAAACATGTTCCCTGGTAACCACGGTCAACCACGGTCAGTCAAACATGTTCCCTGGTAACCACGGTCAGTCAAACATGTTCCCTGGTAACCACGGTCAGTCAAACATGTTCCCTGGTAACCACGGTCAGTCAAACATGTTCCCTGGTAACCACGGTCAGTCAAACATGTTCTCTGGTAACCACGGTCAGTGAAACATGTTCCCTGGTAACCACGGTCAGTCAAACATGTTCCCTGGTAACCACGGTCAGTCAAACATGTTCCCTGGTAAACACGGTCAGTCAAACATGTTCCCTGGTAACCACGGTCAACCACGGTCAGTCAAACATGTTCCCTGGTAACCACGGTCAGTCAAACATGTTCCCTGGTAACCACGGTCAGTCAAACATGTTCCCTGGTAACCACGGTCAGTCAAACATGTTCCCTGGTAACCACGGTCAGTCAAACATGTTCTCTGGTAACCACGGTCAGTCAAACATGTTCCCTGGTAACCACGGTCAGTCAAACATGTTCCCTGGTAACCACGGTCAGTCAAACATGTTATCTGGTAACCAAGGTCAGTCAAACATGTTCTCTGGTAACCACGGTCAGTCAAACATGTTCCCTGGTAACCACGGTCAGTCAAACATGTTCTCTGGTAACCACGGTCAGCCAAACATGTTCCCTGGTAACCACGGTCAGTAAAACATGTTCCCTGGTAACCACGGTCAGTCAAACATGTTCCCTGGTAACCACGCTCAGTCAAACATGTTCCCTGGTAACCACGGTCAGTCAAACATGTTCCCTGGTAACCACGGTCAGTCAAACATGTTCCCTGGTAACCACGGTCAGTCAAACATGTTCCCTGGTAACCACGGTTACACACACACACACACACACACACACACACACACACCTGTCACAGAAGAAAGGAAAACGCCGTACGGACCAGTAGAAATACATCCACAAAGCAGAATGATTATTACCACTCTGTACACAACCCACTCTGAACCCAACCCACTCTGAACACAACCCACTCTGAACACAACCCACTCTGAACACAACCCACTCTGAACCCAACCCACTCTGAACACAACCCACTCTGAACCCAACCCACTGTGAACACAACCCACTGTGAACACAACCCACTCTGAACACAACCCACTCTGAACACAACCCACTCTGAACACAACCCACTCTGAACCCAACCCACTCTGAACACAACCCACTCTGAACCCAACCCACTGTGAACACAACCCACTCTGAACACAACCCACTCTGAACCCAACCCACTCTGAACCCAACCCACTCTGAACACAACCCACTATGAACACAACCCACTCTGAACACAACCCACTTTGAACACAACCCACTCTGAACACAACCCACTCTGAACCCAACCCACTCTGAACACAACCCACTCTGAACACAACCCACTCTGAACACAACCCACTCTGAACACAACCCACTCTGAACACAACCCACTCTGAACCCAACCCACTCTGAACCCAACCCACTCTGAACACAACCCACTCTGAACACAACCCACTGTGAACACAACCCACTCTGAACACAACCCACTCTGAACACAACCCACTCTGAACACAACCCACTCTGAACCCAACCCACTCTGAACACAACCCATTCTGAACCCAACCCACTGTGAACACAACCCACTCTGAACCCAACCCACTCTGAACACAACCCACTATGAACACAACCCACTCTGAACACAACCCACTTTGAACACAACCCACTCTGAACACAACCCACTCTGAACCCAACCCACTCTGAACACAACCCACTCTGAACACAACCCACTCTGAACACAACCCACTCTGAACACCACCCACTCTGAACACCACCCACTCTGAACACAACCCACTCTGAACACACCCCACTCTGAACACAACCCACTCTGAACCCAACCCACTCTGAACACAACCCACTCTGAACCCAACCCACTGTGAACACAACCCACTCTGAACACAACCCACTCTGAACCCAACCCACTCTGAACCCAACCCACTCTGAACCCAACCCACTCTGAACACAACCCACTCTGAACACAACCCACTCTGAACACAACCCACTCTGAACACAACCCACTCTGAACCCAACCCACTCTGAACCCAACCCACTCTGAACACAACCCACTCTGAACACAACCCACTCTGAACACAACCCACTCTGAACCCAACCCACTCTGAACCCAACCCACTCTGAACCCACACCACTCTGAACCCACACCACTCTGAACCCATACCACTCTGTACCCACACCACTCTGAAACCACACCACTCTGAGCCCAACCCACTCTGAGCCCAACCCACTCTGAGCCCACACCACTCTGAACCCACACCACTCTGAGCCCACACCACTCTGAACCCAACCCACTCTGAACCCAACCCACTCTGAACCCACACCACTCTGAACCCAACCCACTCTGAACCCAACCCACTCTGAACCCACACCACTCTGAACCCAAAATTAGTGATTACTAGACCTACTATGTCTCAAATGGCACACTTTTCCCAAAGTACTGCACTACTATGTCTCAAATGGCACACTTTTCCAAAAGTATTGCACTACTTTGACCAGCATGCAAAGGGCTCTGGTCAACAGTAGTACACTATACAAGGGATATGGTGCAATTTGGGTCGCCCCCCCCCCCCCCCCCTCCTGTGTGCCCACTCTGCTCTGAATGTTTCTCTCTGAAATAAAAAGCGGAAGAGGTAAAAATCGGTTTTGTCTGGTACACATAAAGAGCTGACCTGTGAACCCTGAGTTGCCTGACACATGCATGTTTGTGTGTGTCTGTGCGTGTGTGAACCCTGTTCTGCCCGATGGCTGAACAGCTAGCAGAGCATTAGTGAATGGAAACAAAACGAATGATAGAACACTAGAGGGTCATTAGAATGATAGAACACTAGAGGGTCATTAGAATGATAGAACACTAGAGGGTCATTAGAATGATAGAACACTAGAGGGTCATTAGAATGATAGAACACTAGAGGGTCATTAGAATGATAGAACACTAGAGGGTCATTAGAATGATAGAACACTGGAGGGGCATTAGAATGATAGAACACTAGAGGGTCATTAGAATGATAGAACACTAGAGAGTCATTAGAGTGATAGAACACTAGAGGGGCATTAGAATGATAGAACACTAGAGAGTCATTGTAATATCAATACATTGTCACAATACAGGGCTGTGTGCTGGGTCAATAGGTAGTAGCAGGGCTGTGTGCTGGGCCAATAGGTAGTAACAGGTCTGTGTGCTGGGTCATTAGGTAGTAACAGGACAGTGTGCTGGGTCAATATGTAGTAACAGGGCTGTGTGCTGGGTCAATAGGTAGTAACAGGGCTGTGTGCTGGGTCAATAGGTAGTAGCAGGTCTGTGTGCTGGGTCATTAGGTAGTAACAGGGCTGTGTACTGGGTCATTATGTAGTAACAGGGCTGTGTGCTGGGTCATTATGTAGTAACAGGGCTGTTTGCTGGGTCATTAGGTAGTAACAGGACAGTGTGCTGGGTCAATATGTAGTAACAGGGCTGTGTGCTGGGTCATTATGTAGTAACAGGGCTGTTTGCTGGGTAATTAGGTAGTAACAGGACAGTGTGCTGGGCCATTAGGTAGTAACAGGGCTGTGTGCTGGGCCATTAGGTAGTAACAGGGCTGTGTGCTGGGCCATTAGGTAGTAACAGGGCTGTGTGCTGGGTCATTATGTAGTAACAGGGCTGTGTGCTGGGCCATTAGGTAGTAACAGGGCTGTGTGCTGGGCCATTAGGTAGTAACAGGGCTGTGTACTGGGTCATTATGTGGTAACAGGGCTGTGTGCTGGGTCATTAGGTAGTAACAGGGCTGTGTGCTGGGCCATTAGGTAGTAACAGGGCTGTGTGCTGGGTCATTAGGTAGTAACAGGGCTGTGTACTGGGTCATTATGTAGTAACAGGGCTGTGTGCTGGGTCATTATGTAGTAACAGGGCTGTTTGCTGGGTAATTAGGTAGTAACAGGGCTGTGTGCTAGATCAATATGTAGTAACAGGGCTGTGTGCTGGGTCATTATGTAGTAACAGGGCTGTGTGCTGGGTCATTACGTAGTAACAGGGCTGTGTGCTGGGTCATTAGGTAGTAACAGGGCTGTGTGCTGGGCCATTATGTAGTAACAGGGCTGTGTGCTGGGTCATTACGTAGTAACAGGGCTGTGTGCTGGGTCATTATGTAGTAACAGGGCTGTGTGCTGGGTCATTAGGTAGTAACAGGGCTGTGTGCTGGGCCATTATGTAGTAACAGGGCTGTGTACTGGGTCATTATGTAGTAACAGGACTGTGTGCTGGGTCATTATGTAGTAACAGGGCTGTTTGCTGGGTAATTAGGTAGTAACAGGGCTGTGTGCTGGGTCAATATGTAGTAACAGGGCTGTGTGCTGGGTCATTATGTAGTAACAGGGCTGTGTGCTGGGTCATTACGTAGTAACAGGGCTGTGTGCTGGGTCATTAGGTAGTAACAGGGCTGTGTGCTGGGCCATTAGGTAGTAACAGGGCTGTGTGCTGGGCCATTATGTAGTAACAGGGCTGTGTGCTGGGTCATTACAGTGGCATTATTTAAAGCGACTCGTGACACCATTATTAAATCCATTTATTAAAGTGGCCAGTGATTTCAGGTCTGTATGTTGGCAGCAGCTCTCAATGTTAGTGATGGCTGTTTAACAGTCTGATGGCCTTGAGATAGAAGCTGTTTTTCAGTCTCTCGGTCACAGGTGCATGAAAGCAGGGACCGAGAAATTGAAGGCCATCAGACTGTTAAACAGCCATCACTAACATAGATAGGCTGATGCCAACTTACAAACACAAAAAAAAACAGCTTCTATCTCAAGGCCATCAGACTGTTAAACAGCCATCACTAACATTGAGAGCTGCTGCCAACATACAGACCTGAAATCACTGGCCACTTTAATAAATTGATTTAATAATGGTATCACTAGTCACTTTAAATAATGCCACTCTAATAATATTTACATATCCTATATTACTAATCTCAAGTACATTTTAAGTCAGAAGTTTACATACACCGTAGCCAAATATATTTAAACTCAGCTATTCACAATTTCTGACATTTATTCCGAGTAAAAGCCCTGTCACCACTTTATTTTTAGAATGTGAAATGTCAGAATAATAGTGGAGAGAATGATTTATTTCAGCTTTTGTTTCTTTCATCACATTCCCAGTGGGTCAGAAGTTTACATACACTCAACAAGTACTTGGTAGCATTGCCTTTAAATTGTTTAACTTCGGTCAAAGGTTTCTGGTAGCCTTCCACAAGCTTCCCACAACAAGTTGGGTGAATTTTGCCTTCCTCCTGACAGAGCTGGTGTAACTGAGTCAGGTTAGGCCTCCTTGTTCACACACGCTTTTACAGTTCTGCCCACAAATATTCTAGGATAGAGGTCAGGGCTTTGTGAGGGCCACTCCAATACCTTGACTTTGTTGTCCTTACGCCATTTTGCCACAACTTTGGAAGTATGCTTGGGGTCATTGTCCATTGGAAGACCCATTTTGCGACCAAGCTTTTAACTTCTTGACTGATGTCTTGAGATGTTGCTTCAATATATCCACATAATTTTCCTCCCTCATGATGCCATCTATTTTGTGAAGTGCACCAGTCCCGCACAACATGATGCTGCCACCCCTGTGCTTCACGGTTGGGATTGTGTTCTTCGGCTTGCAAGCATCCCCCTTTTTCCTCCAAACATAATGATAGTCATTATGGCCAAACAGTTCCATTTTTGTTTCATTAGACCAGAGGACATTTCTCCAAAAAGTACGATCTTTGTCCCCATGTGCAGTTGCAAACCACAGTCTGGCTTTTTTATGGGGGTTTTGGAGCAGTGGCCTCTTCCTTGCTGAACAGCCTTTCAGGTTATGTAGATATAGGACTCATTTTAATGTGGATATAGATACTTTTGTACCTGCTTCCTTTGCTGTTGTTCTGGGATTGATTTGCACTTTTCGCACCAAAGTACGTTCATCTCTAGGAGACTGAACCCATCTCCTTCCTGAGCGGTATGACGGCTGTGTGGTCCCATGGTGTTTATACTTGCGTACTATTGTTTGTACAGATGAACGTGGTACCTTCAGGCATTTGGAAGTTGCTCCCAAGAATGAACCAGACTTGTGGAGGTCTACAATTCCTTTCTGAGGTCTTGACTGATTTCTTTTGATTTTCCCATGATGTCAAGCAAAAAGGCACTGAGTTTGAAGGTAGGCCTTGAAATACATCCACAGGTACACCTCCAATTGACTCAAATGAGGTCAATTATCCTATCAGACGCTTCTAAAGCCATGACATAATTTTATGGAATTTTCCAAGCTGTTTAAAGGCACAGTCAACTAAGTGTATATAAACTTTAGACTTCAACTGTATATTTCGCTACATGTGAGCAGGTAAAAACGACAGGTCAAGGGTCATTAATCCAGAGAAGAGTCCGAAAGGTACAGTACAGCAGGCAGAGGTCAGTAATCCAAGGTGTGACAAGGTACAAAATGGCAGGCAGACTCAGGGTCAGGGCAGGCAGAAGGGTCAAAACTGGGAAAACTTAAAAACAGGAATTAGAGAAAGACAGGAGCAGAGGGGAAAACGCTTGACGAAACAAAACGAACTGGCAACAGACGAACAGAGAACACAGCTATAAATACACTGGGGATGATGGGGAAGATAAGAGGAAGTTGGGCGACACCTGGAGGGGGGGTGGAGACAAGCATAAAGACAGATGAAAGATATCAGGCTGTGACACATTGGCTAGTGACAGGGCTGTGTGGTGGTGTGGTGGTTCATTAGGTAGTAACAGGGCTGTGTGGTAGCGTACTGGGTCACACTGCATATTTGATGGCTGTTGATTGACATCTGCTGTGGATCAGTTGGTACGCATGGCCCTTGCAGGGCCAGGGTTCTGGGTTAGATTCCCACGGGGGACCAATATGAAACAGTATGAAAATGAATGCATGCACTACTGTACGGTAAGTCCCTCTGGATAAGAGCATCTGATGAATGACTAAAATGTAACATGATGTGATGTTTCAATGGATGATTACTCTCTCTCGTTCCTTCTCTCTCTCGTTCCTGCTCTCTCTCTCTCATTCCTGCTCTCTCTCTCTCCCTCTCTCCCCCTTTCTCTCTTGTTCCTGCTCTCTCTCTCTCGTTCCTGCTCTCTCTCTCTCTCTCTCGTTCCTGCTCTCTCTCTCTCATTCCTGCTCTCTCTCTCTCCCTCTCTCCCCCTTTCTCTCTTGTTCCTGCTCTCTCTCTCTCGTTCCTGCTCTCTCCCTCTCTCTCTCTCGTTCCTTCGATCTCTCTCTCCCTCTCTCTCTTTCTCTCTCGTTCCTGCTCTCTCTCTCTCTCTCTCTCTCGTTCCTGCTCTCTCTCGTTCCTGCTCTCTCCCTCCATCTCTCTTTCTCGTTCCTTCGATCTCTCTCTCTCTCGTTCCTGCTCTCTCCCTCTCTCTCTCTCTCTCGTTCCTGCTCTCTCTCTCTCTCTCTCTCTCTCTCTCTCTCTCTCTCTCTGTTTGTTGGTTCAGTCCTCTGCAATCCTGTATCCCTCGGCCTGCATTCCAAATGGAACCCTCTGTAAACCTCTGGCACCCTCTGTAAACCTCTGGCACCCTCTGTAAACCTCTGGCACCCTCTGTAAACCTCTGGCACCCTCTGTAAACATTTATCTGCCCTCTGGTTGCGCTCAAAGTGATGGGAAGAGTCAGAAACATGTTTTCTTTCACAGAGCAATTAAAGACTTTCAGTTTATAATTAAAATGCAAATTATCTTTTTAATTGAGTACAGGACTTTGGCCACGGTGTGTGTGTGTGTGTGTGTGTTTGTGTGTGTGTGTGTGTGTGTGTGTGTGTGTGTGTGTGTGTGTGTGTGTGTGTGTGTGTGTGTGTTTGTGTTTCCAGAGATGGGAACCACTGAGTGACAGTTCACACCTACGGTAGGCTACAGGTGGGTGATGAATCCAAATGGCAATTTCATTATTCAGACCTCAGAGTCCACCCAACCGAGCTGGTTGTACGGGGTGAAAAAGCATATAAGTTTTGTTTTCCCATAAACATCACAAATGGTATATGAATTACCCTGCCCGGTTTTGCCAATGTAGCCTTGCAAGGCCTGCCAGTAGCCCAGACTGGGTGAGAGGCAGACGCCTCGCAAGCTTTCAAGTGGCTGATTCAAGTGGCTCCGGGATGCTGGCCTTCTAGGCAGAGTTGTAAAGAAAAAGCCATCTCTCAGACTGGCCAATAAGAAGAAAATATTAAGATGGGCTAAAGAGCATAGACACTGGACCGTGAAACTCTGCCTGGAAGGCCAGCATCCCGGAGTCGCCTCTTCACTGTTGACGTTGAGACTGGACAGAGGAACGCTGCCTGGAAGGCCAGCATCCCGGAGTCGCCTCTTCACTGTTGACGTTGAGACTGGACAGAGGAACTCTGCCTGGAAGGCCAGCATCCCGGAGTCGCCTCTTCACTGTTGACGTTGAGACTGGACAGAGGAACTCTGCCTGGAAGGCCAGCATCCCGGAGTCGCCTCTTCACTGTTGACGTTGAGACTGGACAGAGGAACTCTACCTAGAAGGCCAGCATCCCGGAGTCGCCTCTTCACTGTTGACGTTGAGACTGGTGTTTTGCGGGTACTTGCGAGAGGTCTGTTTCTCAAACTAGACACTCTAATGTACTTGTCCTCTTGCTCAGTTGTGCACCGGGGCCTCCCACTCCTCTTTCTATTCTGGTATGAGACAGTTTGCACTGTTCTGTGTACGAGATCTTCAGTTTCTTGGCAATTTCTCACATGGAATAGCCTTCATTTCTCAGAACAAGAATAGACTGACGAGTTTTAGAAGAAAGTTATTTGTTTCTGGCCATTTTGAGCCTGTAACCGAACCAACAAATGCTGATACTCCAGATGCTCAACTAGTCTAAAGAAATCAAGTTGTATTGCTTCTATTATCAGCCCAACAATTTTCAGCTGTGCTAACATAATTGCAAAAGGGTTTTCTAATGATCAATTAGCCTTTTAATATGATAAACTTGGATTAGCTAAAACAACGTGCCATTGGAACACAGGTGTGATGGTTGCTGATAATGGTCCTCTGTACCCCTATGTACTGTAGATATTCCATAAATAAATCTGCCATTTCCAGCTACAATAGTCATTTACAACATTAACAATGTCTACAGTGTATTTCTGATCAATTTGATGTTATTTTAACGGACAAAAATGTGCTTTTCTTTCAAAAACCAGGACATTTCTACGTGAGCCCAAACTTTTTAACGGTAGTGTCTATACTGTATTTTATTTTATTTTTATTCTTATGTATCTTGCCTGTGCCGCTCTGTCATTGCTCATCCATATATTTATATGTATATATTCTTATTCCATTCCTTTACTTAGAGTTTGGTGTATTAGGTATTTGTTGGGGAATTGTTAGATATTACATGTGAGATATTGCTGCACTGTTGGGAACTAAAAGCACAAGCATTTCACTACACTCGCATTAACATCTGCTAACCATGTGTATGTGACTATTAACATCTGCTAACCATGTGTATGTGACCATTAACATCTGCTAACCATGTGTATGTGACCATTAACATCTGCTAACCATGTGTATGTGACCATTAACATCTGCTAACCATGTGTATGTGACCATTAACATCTGCTAACCATGTGTATGTGACCATTAACATCTGCTAACCATGTGTATGTGACCATTAACATCTGCTAACCATGTGTATGTGACCATTAACATCTGCTAACCATGTGTATGTGACTATTAACATCTGCTAACCATGTGTATGTGACTATTAACATCTGCTAACCATGTGTATGTGACCATTAACATCTGCTAACCATGTGTATGTGACCATTAACATCTGCTAACCATGTGTATGTGACTATTAACATCTGCTAACCATGTGTATGTGACCAATAACATTTGATTTGATTTGAACAACCTGTCATCTGGTCCATGTAGACTAAAGTACTATTCACTCTGTGCTGAACACCGCATCAGGCAATCTCTGAGCTATCCTCTAAATAACTGCATCAGGCCATCTCTGAGCTATCCTCTAAATAACTGCACTATGCTGCATCAGGCTATCTCTGAGCTATCCTCTAAATAACTGCATCAGGCCATCTCTGAGCTATCCTCTAAATAACTGCACTATGCTGCATCAGGCCATCTCTGAACTATCCTCTAAATAACTGCACTATGCTGCATCAGGCCATCTCTGAACTATCCTCTAAATAACTGCACTATGCTGCATCAGGCCATCTCTGAACTATCCTCTAAATAACTGCACTATGCTGCATCAGGCCATCTCTGAACTGTATACTAAATAACTGCACTATACTGCATCAGGCCATCTCTGAACTATCCTCTAAATAACTGCACTTTGCTGCATCAGGCCATCTCTGAACTATCCTCTAAATAACTGCACTATGCTGCATCAGGCCATCTCTGAACTATCCTCTAAATAACTGCACTATGCTGCATCAGGCCATCTCTGAACTATCCTCTAAATAACTGCACTATGCTGCATCAGGCCATCTCTGAGCTATCCTCTAAATAACTGCACTATACTGCATCAGGCCATCTCTGAGCTATCCTCTAAATAACTGCATCAGGCCATCTCTGAGCTATCCTCTAAATAACTGCATCAGGCCATCTCTGAGCTATCCTCTAAATAACTGCACTATACTGCATCAGGCCATCTCTGAACTATTCTGTCTCTAAATGTTATCACTAGCAGCACCATATCACCAGGTAACATTCTGAGTATGTTGTCTAGCAGCACCATATCACCAGGTAACATTCTGAGTATATTGTCTATCACTAGCAGCACCATATCACCAGATATTAGTTACCAGATACCAGTTATTCCCTCCGTCAGGCATCAAACAGACAAAACCTCAGTATAGAGACAAAGTGGAGTCGCAATTCAACGACTCAGATACGAGACGTATGTGGCAGGGATCTACAGACAATCACGGATTAGAAACCAGCAACGTCGCGGACACTGATATCCAGACAAGCTAAACACCTTCTGTGACGGCTTTGAGGATAAAACAGTGCCCGGAGCGGGCCACTTTGATAATTACATTTAGATAATAATAATTACATTTAGAGGATTGGAGGAATATAAATTAATATCTAAGAGGAATTTGTCATTAGGGAAAATCCCAAGGACTGTTGGCTCTCCTTCTCCGTGGCCAACGTGAGTAAGACATTTAAGGATGTTTACCCTAGTAAGGCTGTCAACCCAGACGGCATCCCTATCCACATCCTCGGAGCATGCGCAGACCAGCTGGCTGGAGTGTTTTACGGACATATTCAATCTCTCCCTATCCCAGTCTGCTGTCCCGACTTGCTACAAGATGCCCACCATATACCTGTACCCAAGAAAGCAAAGGTTACTGAACTAAATGACTATCTCCTCGTAGCACTCACTTCTGTCATCATGAAGTGCTTTGAGAGGCTAGTTAGGGATCATATCACCTCTACCTTACCTGACACCCCAGACCAGGGGTGGGCGACTCCAGTCCTCAATGGCCTGATTGGTCTCACACTTTTCTCCATCCCTAGCAAACATAGCTGATTAGTCAAATTGCATTCTAAACTGAAAATCATGATTAGGTGATTATTGGAGTCAGGTGTGTTAGCTGGGGATGAGGCAAAACTGTGACACCAATCAGGCCCATGAGGACTGGAATTGCCCTGCCCTAGACCCACTTCAATTTACTCACCTCCTGGGAGACTTGATACAAAAAGTATCAATATACAAAAATACAATCCCCAGGACTCTTAAAGAATTTCATATAAATGTTAATTGTATTTTTTTGATCACAGAAACAATGAGAAAATATGGATAAATAAATAATGAAATGTTAATTATTAAAAGCAGCCTGTGTAATCATCTGCCAGAGAGGCGCCCCAATTGGCCCGAGAGCCAAGTAATACATTTGGGCCAGATAACTCTCACCGGAATCGGCCCGAGATCAATCCCCGCATTCCAGCCATAAGTAATACTGCCGAAGGCGGCCCAAACTCGGGCCACATGACGTCGGCCGAGTCTTACTCTCTGCTGAGTGCCCCGACTCTCAGACGGAATCGGCCCAGATCCACTGTGCTAGCTGGGGACTCTCCGCCAATAATTACATTTAGAGGATTGGAGGAATCTAAATTAATATCTAAGAGGAATTTGTCATTAGGGAAAATCTGATGAGAGTGAGAGTATCTAAGGGGCTTTTATATCATTCTAAGTGAATTAATAATAATTCTGCACTGCCCTATGGGACTCCCAATCACAGTCGGGTGTGACATCGTCACACCCGACACAGTCTGGATTTGAACCAGGGACCACTTCGCTACTCAGGAGACATGATCTACATGACCAATATATATTGTCCTGCTAATAGCCCATCCCAGAAACATTGTTTGCGGAATTCACAGCCTACTACGCTTGTGGAAAAACAAGTTAATAATAATAATTATAATATTGTTTTACCCCTTCCACTTGACAAAGGTTCCAATTGATGTTCCAAACTTGTTAAAGGTTCCAATTGATGTTCCAAACTTGTTAAAGGTTCCAATTGATGTTCCAAACTAGTTAAAGGTTCCAATTGATGTTCCAAACTTGTTAAAGGTTCCAATTGATGTTCCAAACTTGTTAAAGGTTCCAATTGATGTTCCAAACTTGTTAAAGGTTCTAATTGATAAAGTGTTTTTTTTTATCAATTAGTATATTTGAGTTTAACCCCAATATTTGTTGTATTATTTGTTTTGTCTTTTCTGGTGGATTAAACTGAAATTGCAACCAACTTTCTATGGCTTGTTTTAAAATAGCAATATTTTGGAGATTATTTAGTTTTCAAATAACCTAAAGTGAGACAGAAAAAGGCCATTCTTGAACATGGGGTGAGACATTGTTACTAATTTAGAAATAAAGCCAGTATGTTATTTAAAATGATTTATTTCTGTTTTTAGAGGGAGAGAAACCATAAGCCTACCATCACCTCATGGGTCGTGGTCTGTAGTATCTGTAGCTACACTGTGATGCAGTATCTTAGACTTAGACATCAACATTCCACATCAACATTCCACATCAATACTAGACATCAACATTCTACATCAATACTAGACATCAACATTCCACATCAACGTTCCACATCAATACTACACATCAACATTCCACATCAACATTCCACATCAATACTAGACATCAACATTCCACATCAATACTAGACATCAACATTCCACATCAACATTCCACATTAATACTAGACATCAACATTCCACATCAATACTAGACATCACCATTCCACATCAACATTCCACATCAACATTCCACATCAATACTACACTTCAACATTCCACATCAATACTAGACATCAACATTCCACATCAACATTCCACACCAATACTACACATCAACATTCCACATCAATACTAGACATCAACATTCCACATCAACATTCCACATCAACATTCCACATCAATACTACACATCAACATTCCACATCAATACTATACATCAACATTCCACATCAACATTCCACACCAATACTAGACATCAACATTCTACATCAATACTAGACATCAACATTCCACATCAATGTTCCACATCAATACCACACATCAACATTCCACATCAACATTCCACATCAACATTCCACATCAATACTAGACATCAACATTCCACATCAATACTAGACATCAACATTCCACATCAACATTCCACATCATTACTACACATCAACATTCCATTCCACATCAACATTCCACATCAACATTCCACATCAATACTACACATCAACATTCCACATCAACATTCCAAATCAACACTACACATCAACGTTCCACATCAACATTCCACATCAATACTACACATCAACATTCCACATCAATACTACACATCAATATTCCACATCAATACTACACATCAATACTACACATCAACATTCCACATCAATACTAGACATCAACATTCCACATCAATACTACACATCAATACTAGACATCAACATTCCACATCAATACTACACATAAATTCTACACATCAACATTCCACATCAATACTACACATCAACATTCCACATCAATACTACACATTAACATTCCACATCAATACTACACATCAACATTCCACATCAATACTACACATCAATACTACACATCAACATTCCACATCAACATTCCACATCAACATTCCACATCAATACTACACATCAATACTACACATCAATACTACACATCGACATTCCACATCAACATTCCACATCAACATTCCACATCAATACTAGACATCAACATTCCACAAACATTCCACATCAATACTAGACATCAACATTCCACATCAACATTCCACATCAATACTACACATCAATACTACACATCAACATTCCACATCAATACCACACATCAATACTACACATCAACATTCTACATCAACACTACACATCAACGTTCCACATCAACATTCCACATCAATACTACACATCAACATTCCACATCAATACTACACATCAACATTCCACATCAATACTACACATCAATACTACACATCAACATTCTACATCAACACTACACATCAACATTCCACATCAACATTCCACATCAATACTACACATCAACATTCCACATCAATACTACACATCAACATTCCACATCAACATTCTACATCAACACTACACATCAACATTCCACATCAACATTCTACATCAATACTACACATCAACATTCCACATCAACATTCCACATCAATACTACACATCAACATTCCACATCAATACTACACATAAACATTCCACATCAATACTACAAATCAATACTACACATCAACATTCCACATCAATACTACACATCAATACTACACATCAACATTCCACATCAATACTACACATCAACATTCCACATCAATACTACACATCAACATTCCACATCAATACTACACATCAACATTCCACATCAATACTACACATCAATACTACACATCAACATTCCACATCAATACTACACATCAATACTACACATCAACATTCCACATCAATACTACACATCAATACTACACATCAACATTCCACATCAATACTACACATCAACATTCCACATCAACATTCCACATCAACACTACACATCAACATTCCACATCAATACTACACATTAACAATCCACACCAATACTACACATCAACATTCCACATCAACATTCTACATCAACACTACACATCAACATTCCACATCAACATTCTACATCAATACTACACATCAACATTCCACATCAACATTCCACATCAATACTACACATCAACATTCCACATCAATACTACACATCAACATTCCACATCAATACTACACATCAATACTACACATCAACATTCCACATCAATACTACACATCAATACTACACATCAACATTCCACATCAATACTACACATCAACATTCCACATCAATACTACACATCAACATTCCACATCACCATTCCACATCAATACTACACATCAACATTCCACATCAATACTACACATCAACATTCCACATCAATACTACACATCAACATTCCACATCAATACTACACATCAACATTCCACATCAATACTACACATCAATACTACACATCAACATTCCACATCAATACTACACATCAACATTCCACATCAACATTCCACATCAATACTACACATCAACATTCCACATCAATACTACACATCAACAGTCCACATCAACATTCCACATCAATACTACACATCAATACTACACATCAACATTCCACATCAACATTCCACATCAATACTACACATCAACATTCCACATCAATACTACACATCAATACTACACATCAACATTCCACATCAATACTACACATCAACATTCCACATCAATACTACACATCAACATTCCACATCAATACTACACATCAATACTACACATCAACATTCCACATCAATACTACACATCAACATTCCACATCAATACTACACATCAACATTCCACATCAATACTACACATCAATACTACACATCAACATTCCACATCAATACTACACATCAACATTCCACATCAATTCTACACATCAATACTACACATCAATTCTACACATCAATACTACACATCACCATTCCACATCAATACTACACATCAATACTACACATCAATACTACACATCAATTCTACACATCAATACTACACATCAACATTCCACATCAATACTACACATCAATTCTACACATCAACATTCCACATCAACATTCCACATCAACATTCCACATCAACATTCCACATCAACATTCCACATCAACATTCCACATCAATACTACACATGAAACAGTATGGAGATCAAATCCATGTGTTCTGGAGAGCAGTGTTTGTTCTGTTCGAATTCAGACTAAATCAAATGTTGTTTGTCACGGGATACAACAGGTGTAGACTTTACAGTGAAATGCACAATTATATTATGTTTGTTCAAATAAAACGCACAGCGTCAAATCAAAGATGAAAAACACACCTTGGCTTAAAAGCAATTACAGCGAGTCTCTCGTCTAACGGAGCACCGTCAACGCTCGTGTGTTTGTGTGTGTGTGTGTGTGTCGTCGGGTCGACACAACAAATTGAATTGGCAGGCGAGTGGCAGGCGAGTGGCAGCAAAAACAACTTGTTTATATCTCCCTGCGGAGGGGAGAGTGAAGATCCACACACACACAGCATCTAACATCCCCAGTCCCCATCCCCCTTGCCGACACTCAGAGTGTGTAAACAAGCTGGTGTCTCAGTACTGTATTATATTAACAGGATGGTTTCTCTCTCTCTCTCTCTCTCTCTCTCTCTCTCTCTCTCTCTCTCTCTCTCTCTCTCTCTCTCTCTCCCTTGCTCTCTCCCTCGCTCTCTCTCTCTCTCTCCCTCTCTCTCTCCCTCTCTCTCCCTCTCTCTCTCGCTCTCTCTCCCTCGCTCTCTCCCTCGCTCTCTCCCTCTCCCCCTCTCTCTCTCTTTCTCTCACTTTCCTCTCCCACTACATTCTGAGTCGGTAATAGTGTAGTGTGCCGTTCACTAATAGAGTAGTCAGTAGTACAAGGTTACTGCGGTCCACTAGACTGATAAAAGACAAGCTGTTTGCTCGCAGCCTGTCTGTCTCACACGTGGACCCTTATGTATGAGCTAACCAATACTGGGAGGTCCACCTTTTCCAGTATTGACATGGTTGGACAGAGAAGTTATTATGTGGGGACGTAGAGATGATTAATACAGCAGGACTGGTGGACTGTAGGTACAACACGGTCCATAAAAGGGACCTGATTATGTGAAGAAGGTCATTTGGTGTTGGAGTGCTCTCATATGGACATGAAAAGTGCGTGTGTGTGTTTTTGCGTGTGTGTGTGTGTGTGTGTGGAGATGTAAACAGAGCTGACTGGTGTCTCTAGTACTACAGGGGCCCTTGGGTCACACAAAGTGTGTGTGTGTGTGTGTGTGTGTGTGTGTGTGTGTGTGTGTGTGTGTGTGTGTGTGTGTGGAGATGTAAACAGAACTGACTGGTGTCTCTAGTACTACAGAGGCCCTTGGGTCACACAAAGTTCAAATGCAGCCAGACATGCTTATGGACCCCCTTGAGTCACACAGATAGGCAATAAATCAAAATGCACACACACACACACACACACACACACACACACACACACACACACACACACACACACACACACACACACACACACACACACACACACACACACACACACACAGCTGGACAAGTACCTAAAAACCCTGTTAGGAACAGAGACAACAGCTTCAAGTCCTCTACTACTTAGAATTAGTCCCAAATGGCACACTATCTTTCGCACAGTGAAGTACGTTTGACCAGAGCCCCTATTGGCCCACTGGGAATAGGGTACTGTTTGGGACATAGGCTCAGTGTTGTCCTCTGATTGACTGAGCTAGCCAATGATCATCAGCTATTTTGGACACATCTCCAATCTGTGTCCTTGGTCATGTCCTTATTCCCTGTATAGTGTTTGACTCTCGTCAAAAGTATCGCCGTTTGGGACGTACCCCTTCAATAGACCAAGGAGCAGTGCTTAATTTGACCTTGTTTTTTTTCCCGGCACCTATTTGCCCGGCTTCGGTAGCTCACGTGGGCGTTTTAAGTACAATCTGTTCACTGTTTACACTGTAAACATACATCATAAAATGGGATCAGAGTTAAGGTGGTTATTTCTCACGCCGTCCAGTAATCATCCTAATGCTTCCACACTGATTTCAGATCTCTTCTCTTATTTGCACATAGAGGTCATGGGGCGGGCCGGCGAGTTAAGAAACTGAACTAGAAACAGGTCTTCGCATTGATGGTCAGCTAGTGAAGAGGTCTCTATGTAATCATCTCAAGTAGCCTAGACTAGTGAAGAGGTCCCTATGTAATCATCTCAAGTAGCCTAGACTAGTGAAGATGTCTCTATGTTATCATCTCAGTTAGCCTAGACTAGTGAAGAGGTCTTTATGTTATCATCTCAGTTAGCCTAGACTAGTGAAGAGGTCTTTATGTTATCATCTCAGTTAGCCTAGACTAGTGAAGATGTCTCTATGTAATAATCTCAGGTAGCCTAGACTAGTGAAGAGGTGATGTGATCATCTCAAGTTGCCTAGTTTCACGACTTCCGCCGAAGTCGGTCCCTCTTCTTGTTCGGGCGGCGTTCGGCGGTCAACGTCACCGATCTTCTAGCCATTGCCGATCCACTTTTCATTTCCCATTGGTTTTGTCTTGTATTCCATCACACCTGGTTCCATAACCATCAATTACATGTTGTGTATTTAACCCTCTGTTCCCCCCCATGTCCTTGTCTGTAATTGTTTGTTGTCAGTGCTTGTGCACGTTAAGTTCTGGTGTGCGTCGGGTTATGTACCCATGTATTGTATTGTTCTGTATCCGGTGGGTTTTGATAATTGAACTTAGCCGTTGGAAACACAGGTTCACTCTCCTGCATCTGACTTCTCTGCTGCCAGTACGCACCTCTGACACCTAGACTAGTGAAGAGGTCCGTACATAACACATCAAGTAGCCTAGACTAGTGAAGATGTCTCTACATAACACATCAAGTAGCCTAGACTAGTGAAAAGGTCCCTCCCTACATAACACATCAAGTAGCCTAGACTAGTGAAGAGGTCCCTACATAACACATCAAGTAGCCTAGACTAGTCGACTGAATTTGAAACTGAGGGAAAGCCAAATCAGAAATGACGTCTACTAGCGATTCAGAGGTGGCCGGAGAGCAGTGGAAGGGGGGGGGCATTACATACACTGACAAAGTGCCCGGAGGGGGGGGGGGTATTACAGTGCCTTGCGAAAGTATTCGGCCCCCTTGAACTTTGCGACCTTTTGCCACATTTCAGGCTTCAAACATAAAGATATAAAACTGTATTTTTGTGTGAAGAATCAACAACAACTGGGACACAATCATGAAGTGGAACGACATTTATTGGATATTTCAAACTTTTTTAACAAATCAAAAACTGAAAAATTGGGCGTGCAAAATTATTCAGCCCCTTTACTTTCAGTGCAGCAAACTCTCTCCAGAAGTTCAGTGAGGATCTCTGAATGATCCAATGTTGACCTAAATGACTAATGATGATAAATACAATCCACCTGTGTGTAATCAAGTCTCCGTATAAATGCACCTGCACTGTGATAGTCTCAGAGGTCCGTTAAAAGCGCAGAGAGCATCATGAAGAACAAGGAACACACCAGGCAGGTCCGAGATACTGTTGTGAAGAAGTTTACAGCCGGATTTGGATACAAAAGATTTCCCAAGCTTTAAACATCCCAAGGAGCACTGTGCAAGCGATAATATTGAAATGGAAGGAGTATCAGACCAATGCAAATCTACCAAGACCTGGCCGTCCCTCTAAACTTTCAGCTCATACAAGGAGAAGACTGATCAGAGATGCAGCCAAGAGGCCCATGATCACTCTGGATGAACTGCAGAGATCTACAGCTGAGGTGGGAGACTCTGTCCATAGGACAACAATCAGTCGTATATTGCACAAATCTGGCCTTTATGGAAGAGTGGCAAGAAGAAAGCCATTTCTTAAAGATATCCATAAAAAGTGCCATTTAAAGTTTGCCACAAGCCACCTGGGAGACACACCAAACATGTGGAAGAAGGTGCTCTGGTCAGATGAAACCGAAATTGAACTTTTTGGCAACAATGCAAAACGTTATGTTTGGCGTAAAAGCAACACAGCTGATCCCCACTGTCAAACATGGTGGTGGCAGCATCATGGTTTGGGCCTGCTTTTCTTCAGCAGGGACAGGGAAGATGGTTAAAATTGATGGGAAGATGGATGGAGCCAAATACAGGACCATTCTGGAAGAAAACCTGATGTAGTCTGGAAAAGACCTGAGACTGGGACGGAGATTTGTCTTCCAACAAGACAATGATCCAAAACATAAAGCAAAATCTACAATGGAATGGTTCAAAAATAAACATATCCAGGTGTTAGAATGGCCAAGTCAAAGTCCAGACCTGAATCCAATCGAGAATCTGTGGAAAGAACTGAAAACTGCTGTTCACAAATGCTCTCCATCCAACCTCACTGAGCTCGAGCTGTTTTGCAAGGAGGAATGGGAAAAAATTTCAGTCTCTCGATGTGCAAAACTGATAGAGACATACCCCAAGCGACTTACAGCTGTAATCGCGGCAAAAGGTGGCGCTACAAAGTATTAACTTAAGGGGGCTGAATAATTTTGCACGTCCAATTTTTCAGTTTTTGATTTGTTAAAAAAGTTTGAAATATCCAATAAATGTCGTTCCACTTCATGATTGTGTCCCACTGGTTGTTGATTCTTCACAAAAAAATACAGTTTTATAACTTTATGTTTGAAGCCTGAAATGGGGCAAAAGGTCGCAAAGTTCAAGGGGGCCGAATACTTTCGCAAGGCACTGTACATACACTGACAAGTGCCCAGAACAGGTACAATTTGGACGGAGGCTCAGTTCAAGACCAAGCAAACGTATAACACCCTGGCTTGTCAAGCTAATTTCAGCTGGGCTGTACAACAAGCAGGTAGGAGGTTTAGTCCCAGAAAAGACTGGTGGGATGAAACTAGCCAAAGAGTGGGTGGAAGGTCAACCTCTGACAATTAGGCAGAAGGAAGCATTGTAGACGAGGCTAGAGAGGTCACCTTAACACAGGTTGTAGTGAACAGCTCAAAATTAAAAACAGCTTACCTGGAGGCTGAACGTCACAGATCCGCTCAGGATTTTGTCAGGAGTTACATGATGAGAATTCTCCATTCTCCATTCTCCATTCCAATGTTGCTTGCTCCAACATAGAGCAACATATTAAATCTGAAATGAAGCGAAAACTATTTGGAAGAATAGTAGTACAGTGCTCTCCCAAAATAACTTTTATTTACATGTTTTATTTAACTTTTATTCAACCAGGAAAGATTTGAAATCTCTTTTTCAAGAGCGTCCTGGCCAAGATAGGCAGCACCAAGTCAATACACAATTACCGCCAGACAACATGAAACACTACAGGTAATCTAGTAAAAACAAAAGTATAACAAAATCATAAAACAGCTAATTAAAAACATTGACAGGTCAGGGAATCAGCCTCAAGATCCTTCATCAGTGATTTAAAAACACCAATCGGGACAAGTTCTTCCAGTTTACAGGTATTTTGTAAGACGATGGCGCAGAGTACATAAAAGCCCTTTTACTAAATTCAGTTCGGAACATTTGGAACAGTTAGCAGGATAAATTCCTGCGAACGAAGAGAGTACCCACCACATTTCTGAACAATTAAAAATGCACAAATAAAATGGTAGTTCATTGTATACATCAGACTTCAGCTGGCAGATATGTAACAGCAACATGTTTTGTTGATCTTGTGGAACTGTAGGATTTCTTCGCAGTCTGTTATCTGCATTTGAGGGTATAAAGTTTACTCAGGACTTTCTCTCCAAAACCCTCATTAGTATTCTGTGTGATGATGCGTGTCTGTCATGCTGGGATGCAAGAGCGGAGTAGCAGCAAGGTTCCAGGGCCCTCTTTCCTTAATATAACTCTTTGGCACAGTTCGGGCACACAGGCTTGAGCTCACAGTATTCCATGTGGTTAAAAGAGATGGGATCTATCAATCATTTAAAAAAAAAAATACTTATGGACAAGCTATATACACTTTATAATGTATCCAACAACAACAACAACAACAAACGAATGGAGCTGAGAGAGCAGACAGTTTAGACGTTCAGCTGTGTCAAATCATCAGGATTTTGGACACTAGATGTGGCATTCAGTTTCAGAACTGTAAGTGGAAAAAAATTGACCTGACAAGTATTTTACCACATCTGCTGAGGATGTCTCCAACGACGACGCAACCCATCAGAACTATAGTGGCCTTGCATATCTTCGCATGTGTTTGTTGACTCTCTAGGCCTTATGTTTGATTGCACATCAAGAACTATCTGAATTGTCACTCGAACTCCCAAAAATTGTGATTGCACAATTATTACTGCAAACGGGATTGTCACCAGGGAAGCGAGGGTGTTCAGTGCAATGGCAGAAACGGCCGACACACACAACTCAGCCAGATATTCAAGAGAAATCTTTCCAAGGTCGTCAAACTGAATGGTGGAAGACCCAGCGACAGAGTTCTTAATCAGAGGGAGTTTTTCGAGAGTTTGGCGAGGAACATGGAGGCTAGAATGTTCTCTCAAGCAGGACGGGCGGTGGACAATACAGAATACAGCCAGTTCATAGAGGAGCTCACAATGTTTTAGGCGCAATACTGGCAGGAGGACGCAGGACACACTCTATGGAGAAACAGAGATAGAATCTCTCTGCCATTGGTTTGGATTGACAGGCCAAGTACGGTCATAAAGACCTACAGGCAGTACAGGAACACTGTATGGTAATGATAAAGGAGACATTCTAGATGAACTTAAAGAGCTGGTCATGGTGGTTAGCACCGCAGAATGCAAATGGAGATGTTGTCAAATGAATCTGATTTGCACCTCAACCCGTGCTTCTCTGCATACCTACACCATATCAGGCCCTACTCTTTCAGAATCTTGTAGACCAACCTTTGACCAAATCCAACCCAGTCCCCCTGTGTGAGGTCATGAATTTCTAAAGGACACAGATGTGTCACGGACATTTAAAAACAAGAAATAGGGAGGAGAAGACGTAAGAGGAAATGGCGGTGTTGTATGAGGGTTTTTTGAGAAAACTAAGGTTGGGACACACTTTTTCCTTTACATACTTGTTCTGTACTGTGAAGTTAATCTGAATATGTGCTTCATATTGTCAAACAGGCAGGAGACCTATATATTATCATGTGTTCTGCTGCAGCCTACAGTGATTGATTTATTCGAAGTACAGCACCAGTCAAACGTTTGGACACACCTACCCATTCAAGGGTTTTTCTTTATTTATGACAGTCCCATTAAGTGCAAACCAGATGAGATGGCGTATGAGATGCTGCAGAATGCTGTGGTAGCCATGCTGGTTAAGTGTGCCTTGATTTCTAAATAAATCACTGACAGTTTTACCAGCAAAGCACACCCATCACCATTGCACCTCCTCCTCCATGCTTCACGGTGGGAACCATACATGCAGAGATCATCCGTTCACCTACTCTGCGTCTCACAAAGACATGGTCGGTTGGAACCAAAAACCTCAAATTTGGACTCATCAGATCAAAGAACAGACGTCAATTGATCGAGTTTCTTGGCCCAAGCAAGTCTCTTGTTCTTATTGGTGTCCTTTAGTAGTGGTTTCTTTGCAGCAATTCAACCACGGAGGCCTGATTCACACAGTCTCCTCTGAACAGTTGATGTTGAGATGTGTCTGTTACTTGAACTCTGTGAAGCATTTATTTGGGCTGCAATCTGAAACTGATAACTCTAATGAATTTATCCTCTGCAGCAGAGGTAACTCTGGGTCTTCCCTTCCTGTAGTGGTTCTCATGAGAGACAGTTTCATTACAGCGCTTGATGGTTTTTGCAAGTGCACTCGAAGAAACCTTTAAAGTTCTTGAAATTTTTCCGTATTGACTGACCTTCACGTCTTAATGTAATGATGGACTGTCATCGCTCTTTGCTTATTTGAGCTGTTCTTGCCATAATATGGACTTTGTCTTTTACCAATTAGGGCTCTCTTCTATATAGCACCCCTACCTTGTCACAACACAACTGATGGTTGAGAGAATGCCAAGAGTGTACAAAGCTGTCATCAAGGCAACGGGTGGCTATTTGAAGAAACTCAAATATAAATTATATTTTGATTTGTTTAACACTTTTTTGGTTACTACATGATTCCATATGTGTTATTGTATAGTGTTGATGTCTTCACTATTATTCTACAATGTAGAACATAGTAAATATAAAGAAAAACTCTTGAATGGCAGGTGTTCTGCAGTGACACCTAAAAATGTTGCTGTACATTGATGTATTGAAAATGTGTCTTTAAGAACTTCGGACTCGTACAGACACACGGCTATACTAGCTATACTTCACTTCCTATGTTCTCTCTCCCCCCATCTCTGCTCCGATTAGACATAAGCCTGAACTCTCATCTCTCAAGTGTTGCACTTAATCATTTATTTCGGACTAGGCCTCCAAAAATATTTGGTGAACTTTCAAAAATGATTTTTACAAAAGAGAGAGAGAGGCTTTCAGCACAAGTGCTTGGGCCTTCACCAGCAAGTTAGCTGTGCATCATTAGGTGAGTCAGTGAAACTGGAAAAGCTTTTTTAGGTCTATAATTTCCTCATCTTGTAGCCTACAATGTGTCTCCACACACCTCGGACTCGGCTATTGATGGATTCAAGAACAAGGTCCTTTATACTGATGTCTGATTCTCAGTTTGTCAGGAGTCAAAGTAGCCTGCCATTTCGATCATTTGTGTGGTATTATGAACAAAGATTCTGCCAAAGTCTCCAGTCATGTGAAATGACGTCGAAATTCATGAAATTCGTTTTTAAAAAGAGCTCCTGAGTGGTGCAACAGTCTAAGGCAATGCATCTCCGTGTCACTACCGTCCCTGGTTCAAATCCAGTCACTATCACATCTGGCCGTGATTAGGAGTACCATAGTGCGGCGCACAATTGGCCCAGCGTCATCCGGGTTTGGCTGGGTTAGGCTGTCATTGTAAATAAGAATTTGTTCTTAACTGACTTGCCTAGTTAAAATAAACTTCTGTCACGGCCTCTGCTCTATGCCACTACGCGAATGCGATGTGTTATTTTTTTTCATGCATTCCGGTACCTCAGAAATCAGGTCCGGAACTTAAGAACTCTGGTCCGGAACCTCAGAACTCAGGTCCAGAACCTCAGAACTCTGGTCCGGAACCTCAGAATTCAGGTCCGGAACCTCAGAACTCTCGTCCGGAACCTCAGAACTCTGGTCCGGAACCTCAGAACTCAGGTCCGGAATCTCAGAACTCAGGTCACCCCCCTCTCGTGCTCACCGTTTGATCCGGCACCTCGCGATTTACAAATGAAGCACTGCCAAGGAAAGGAGAAAACGTTGACGTGATCCTATATTTACCATGCAAGCATTAGATTTTAGTGTCAACAACGTGCAAGCCGAGAAAGATCCTTGAATGTACATTAAGCATTAAGCACAGGTGAAGACTGGTGGTAAACGATCAGACATTCTGTTGTACAGATGACTATATCCAGGGCAAGGTTCAGAGCTGAAGTTGAGCCTCCTGTGGAAATCATAACATTTAGCTCCTTTTTTTCTGCTGATAACAGTAATTATACATAGCTGTTCCATTAAAAGAATGGCATAAAATCCTGAGCTTCGTCACACGAAGGAAGTCTCTGGCTTGTAATTATGTTGAGCGTTCCAGTGCCTTTAACCACTCAACAATAATATTTATCTCCAGGTTCAGGAGCAGGATTAGAAGCAGAGGCTCAAATAGCCCCTCCCCTCCCTTCTCTCATACATGGTCACCCAAGCATACATAATGCTACGGTTCCCTTGGTAACTAACACTTTGTGTTGCTGTCGTGACCTCTGCGGGGAGGGGGGGGGGACTGAAAGAGATGTCTGTCTTCCTCTAGTCTCTTCTTCTAGTGTTGATGTATTAGAAGTGACCAGATCTAGAAAAGGAACATCAAAACAACCCCCCCCTTCATGAATAACAGAGAGATCAGAAGGACAGTGACTTCAAAGCAAGAGTGTTTGTATCCCTATAGGCCTGGTCTAATGTAGTGCACTAGGTAGGGTGCTATGCACTAAGTAGGGTGCTATGTACTAGGTAGGGTGCTATGCACTAAGTAGGGTACTGTGCACTAAGTAGGGTGCTATGCACTAAGTAGAGTGTTATGCACTAAGTAGGGTGCTATGCACTAGGTAGGGTGCTATGCACTAGGTAGGGTGCTATGAACTAAGTAGGGTAATATGCACTAAGTAGAGTGCTATGCACTAACTATGCACTAAGTAGATCGCTATGCACTAAGTCGGGTGCTATGAACTAAGTTGGATGCTATGCACTAAGTAGGGTGCTATGCACTAAGTAGGGTGCTATGCACTAAGTTAAGTAGGGTATGGTGCACTAAGTAGGGTATTGTGCACTAAGTAGGGTAATATGCACTAAGTAGGGTAATATGCACTAAGTAGGGTGCCATGCACTAAGTAGGGTGTTATGCACTAAGTAGGGTGCTATGAACTAAGTAGGGTGCTATGCACTAAGTATGGTGCTATGCACTAAGTAGGGTGCTATGCACTAAGCGCCAACCCGATGCAATAATTTATTAAACAAACATTTCAACAGCTAGGCTGTCCTCATTAGGGTTTCATCTCCATGTCAAAATTATGACAATGTCATATTGATGGTTTAAATTAGACAGCACTGTAATAATTCTGGGACAAAGTCTGAGAACACGTCATTGTAAATTGGATACACACACACGCGCGCATGCACGCAGACACACACACGCACACACACAAACGCAGACACACACACACTGTCTGTGTGTCCATCAGTATTATCAGTGTTATGATCCTCCTGTAATTAAACCACCTGCTGCCTGCCTGCCTGACTCTCAGCATGCGTTTGCGTATATATGTGTGTGTCTGTCTGTGTGTGTTTATCTGTGTGTGTGTCTGTGTGTGTGTGTGTGTGTCTACCTGTCTGTCTGTCTGTCTGTCAGTGTGTGCTTTTCCTTTCTACTGGTACCCCTCCTGAGTGAAGAGTGACAAGGGAAGGAGGAAGATGAGGAGGAGGAGTAGGAGGAAGAGGAGGATGGGGGGAGGAGGAGGTGGAGGGGAGGAGGGGGAGTGTGAGGAAAAGTAGAAGGAGGTGGAGGGGAGGGGAGGGGGGAGGGGAGGGGAGGGGGAGGTGGAGGGGAGGGGGAGGAGGAGGGGGAGGAAAAGTAGAAGGAGGAGATGGAGGAAGAGGTAGAGAGGAGGAGGGGGATAACAGTCAAAAGGAGCTGTTAGTGTAGTGTGTGTTGTCCCGGTGAAAGAAGGTACCCAAGTACACTAACCACAACCACCACAGACTTCACTAACTTTCAGGAGTTTGGATCGCACTTAAGAAAGGCTTGGAATGAAAGGTATGTTTCACAAAGACCTCAAATCATATCAAATCAAACTTTATTTGTCACATACGCCTATATACAATAAGTGTAGACCTTACCGTGAAATGTTGAAGAAAACAGGTACCTTACCATGAAATGCTGAATACAACAGGTACCTTACCATGAAATGCTGAATACAACAGGTACCGTGAAATGCTGAATACAACAGGTACTGTGAAATGCTGAATACAACAGGTACCGTGAAATGCTTACTTACAAGCTATTAACCAACAGGGCAGTTCAAGAAGAGTTTAGAAAATATTTACCAAATAAACTAAAAAAAGAAAATAAATTAAATTAAATTATAAAAACATAAATAGTCTCGCTATTATTATTTTATTGTGTTTTTATAATTTAATTTAATTTATTTTCTTTTTTTAGTTTATTTGGTAAATATTTTCTAAACTCTTCTTGAACTGCCCTGTCGAGAGCCTCCTGACCGGTTGCATCACCGCCCGGTATGGCAACTGCTCGACATCTGACCGTAAGGTACCGAGTCAGTGTGGAGACTATATACAGGGGGTACCGGTACTGAGTCAATGTGGAGGCTATATACAGGGGGCACCGGTACAGAGTCAATGTGGAGGCTATATACAGGGGGTACCGGTACAGAGTCAATGTGGAGGCTATATACAGGGGGTACCGGTACTGAGTCAATGTGGAGGCTATATACAGGGGGCACCGGTACAGAGTCAATGTGGAGGCTATATACAGGGGGTACCAGTACTGAGTCAATGTGGAGGCTATATACAGGGGGCACCGGTACAGAGTCAATGTGGAGGCTATATACAGGGGGTACCGGTACTGAGTCAGTGTGGAGGCTATATACAGGGGGTACCGGTACTGAGTCAATGTGGAGGCTATATACAGGGGGTACCGGTACTGAGTCAGTGTGGAGGCTATATACAGGGGGTACCGGTACTGAGTCAATGTGGAGGCTATATACAGGGGGTACCGGTACTGAGTCAGTGTGGAGGCTATATACAGGGGGTACCGGTACAGAGTCAGTGTGGAGGCTATATACAGGGGGTACCGGTACTGAGTCAGTGTGGAGACTATATACAGGGGGTACCGGTACTGAGTCAATGTGGAGGCTATATACAGGGGGTACCGGTACTGAGTCAATGTGGAGACTATATACAGGTGGTACCGGTACTGAGTCAGTGTGCAGGCTATATACAGGGGGTACCGGTCCTGAGTCAGTGTGCAGGCTATACACAGGGGGCACCGGTACTGAGTCAGTGTGCAGGCTATATACAGGGGGTACCGGTACTGAGTCAGTGTGCAGGCTATACACAGGGGGCACCGGTACTGAGTCAGTGTGCGGGGGTACAGGTTAGTCGAGGTAATTTGTACATGTAGGTAGGGGTGAAGTGACTATGTATAGATCATAAACAGCGAGTAGCAACAATGTACAAAACAAATGGAGAGAGGGGTGTCAATGTAAATAGTCCTGTTGGCCATTTGATTAATTGTTCAGCAGTCTTATGGCTTGGGGGTAGAAGCTGTTAAGGAGACTTTTGGTTCTGGACTTAGTGCTCCGGTACCGCTTGCCGTGCGGTAGCAGAGAAAACAGTCTATGACCATTTTTGGGCTTTCCTCTGACACCGCCTATCATATAGGTCCTGGATGTCAGGAAGCTTACCCTCTGTAGCGCCTTACGGTCAGATGTCGAGCAGTTGCCATACCGGGCGGTGATGCAACCGGTCAGGAGGCTCTCGATGGTGCAGCTGTAGAACCATTTGAGGATCGGGAGACCCATGCCGAATCTTTTTAGTCTCCTGAGGGGGGAAAAAGGCGTTGTCACACCCTCTTCAGATCAGACCTCAGATCAGATAAGGATGAATCCTTGTTTGATGGATGCAGACAGAGCTAGCAGAGAGAGAAAGGGAAGAAGAAAATTATACAGTGAGTCCCAGTCAATATTCACATAAATGTATGGAATTCCCCTAAACCACACACACATTGGGGGAAAACAAAAAGTCTTTCCCATTGACCCCCATTTTAAAGAGCCAACTCCGTCGTTGATTTCTTGTTACACAGAAATAACAAAACATGGCGAAAAGCTTCTGTGTTGTTCAATGTACAAAAGACGACTTTTCAACATTGTCTCCTCCGGAGAGTTCTCACTACTTAAAAAAAAAAAAGAACATACTATTGTAGAGCTTCCCTCGCGACCCTTTTAATGACCGTGTTAGCAGGCAAGTGATTGAATGACTGTTAGCTACCAACAGGTTACATACCAGGTAAAAAAAAAAAAAAGACCAGGTCAAAAATCCCGACCGAGTGTTTCCAATGTTCCCACGTAGGGCCTGGGAGAAGAGCCCTGTTGCTTCAGGGTATTCAGTGTGGATATTGTGGGGACACATATCTATGTGTGTGGAAAATATTTCATCACGGGTAAGAAGTGTAACTTGTTTAGTATAGTCCGTTTTTTTAACTCCACTCACTACTTGTAGCTTTTAGTTTGTTTGTGTTGTTGGTCTTGGCTAGCTTTAATGTTCTGGTTGGTAGGTAGCTAACACTCACTACTTGTAGCTTTTAGCTTGTTTGTGTTGTTGGTCTTGGCTAGCTTTAATGTTCTGGTTGGTAGGTAGCTAACACTCACTACTTGTAGCTTTACAGTCAGGTTGTTTGTGTTGTTGGTCTTGGCTAGCTTTAATGTTCTGATTGGTAGGTAGCTAACAGTCATTCAATCACTTGCCTGCTAACACTGTCATTAAAAGGGGGGCGAGGGAAGCTCTACAATAGTATGTTTTTTTTAAGTAGTGAGAACTCTCCGGAGCAGACAATGTTGAAAAGTCGTCTTTAGACATGTTGTGCTTGTCTTAAATGTAATTTTGTAATTGACTAAAACAAGCAGACAACAAACAAAAATTGCAGTTGAAAAAGTTTTTTTGTTGAGAGTCAATGGGGTAACCCAGGTAACCACGACGTTCCATCTAATACCGACTGGGACTGTAAACCACGGAACATTGTAGAGGAGCCGGTTGCCACAGAGACAGATGGTGCACTCTGGAACACCCTGTAGTCACAAAGCTTGTTTTCTTCCGTCTGGCTGTCGGCACTTAGATACCAGACAGAAAAGAGCGTCTGTTTTGGTTTGCCACCCCCGCTTGCCGCGTGACCTCCTAACGACCCGGAGAGGAGGGGTTGTTGTCAGCTTCAGAGTGGTGACAGTCAGTGGCTCTGGTTGTTCGAGCAGTGAGGGAGAACGTATTGAAATGTCTGATGAAAAGGGGTCTCAACACCAGTGGAAGCAAAACAGCCCCATAACATCAAAGATCAACAACCATATTTTACAGTAGTTATGGGGGTTCTTTTCTGCTCATGCATTGTCATTTCAACACCAAACCCACCACTGGTGTGCGTGGCCAAAGAACTCTATTTTAATTTCATCTGACCAAAACACTGGTTCCAATCCATGTGCTAATTCTATTTAGCAAACTCCAGGCATTCATATTTGTTAAATTACATATTCAGCTCTGTGGTCACATCTACCAGTGGTGGGTTTGATGTTGAAATGAAAATGCATGAGCAGAAAATAAACACTAAGTGGAACTTGGACGCATCTTCCAGCAAGACAATTTCCCAAGAACACATCAAAATTCACAAAACCAATGTGTTATTAGGTCACAAAAAATTAACATTTACAGTCTCCGGACTTGAAACCCATTAAAAAGCTGTGGTTTGAATTGAAGAGGGCCGTCCAAAAGTGCAGACGAAGGATTAAGAATCTGGAAAGATTCTGATTGTTCTAAGATCCCTCCCAATGTGTTCTAGAACTCAGAAATCATTTCAGAATAAGGCTCAGTGTAACGGTTCTCTTCTTGTGAAGTAAAGGCGGACCAAAGCGCAGCGTGGTGGTTGTTCATTGTATTTATTAACGACACTATACATGAACAAACTAACGAAAACAAAACAAGAAACGTGAGAACTCAAAACAGCCCTGTCTGGTGCAAACACAAAAACAGGAACAATCACCCACAAACAAACAGTGAAACCCAGGCTACCTAAGTATGATTCTCAATCAGAGACAACTAATGACACCTGCCTCTGATTGAGAACCATACTAGGCCGAAAACATAGAACTGACCCAAAACATAGAAAAACAAACATAGACTGCCCACCCAACTCACGCCCTGACCATACTAAATAAATACAAAAACAAAGGAAATAGAGGTCAGAACGTGACAGTACCCCCCCCCAAAGGTGCGGACTCCGGCCGCAAAACCTTGACCTATAGGGGAGGGTCTGGGTGGGCGTCTGTCCGCGGTGGCGGCTCTGGCGCGGGACGCGGACCCCACTTCACCATTGTCTCAGTCCGCCTTATTGTCCGCCTCCGTGGCTTACTCACCATGCCCACCCCTCTCAATGACCCCACTGGACAGAGGGGCTGCTTGGGACAGAGGGGCAGCTCGGGACAGAGGTGAAGCAGCTGCTCGGGACAGAGGGACAACTGCTCGGGACAGAGGGACAGCTGCTCGGGACAGAGGGACAGCTGCTCGAGACAGAGGGACAGCTGATCGGGACAGAGGGACAGCTGCTCGGGACAGAGGGGCTCTAGCGGCCCCTGGCTGACTGGCGGCACTGGCGGCCCCTGGCTGACTGGCGGCCCCTGGTTGACTGGCGGCACTGGCGGCCCCTGGCTGACTGGCGGCACTGGCGGCCCCTGGCTGACTGGCGGCACTGGCGGCCCCTGGCTGACTGGCGGCACTGGCGGCCCCTGGCTGACTGGCGGCACTGGCGGCCCCTGGCTGACGGGCGGCACTGGCGGCCCCTGGCTGACGGGCGGCACTGGCGGCCCCTGGCTGACGGGCGGCATTGGCGGCTCCTGGCAGACGGGCGGCATTGGCGGCTCCTGGCAGACGGGCGGCACTGGCGGCGCTGGGCAGACGGGCGGCACTGGCGGCGCTGGGCAGACGGGCGGCACTGGCGGCGCTGGGCAGACGGGCGGCACTGGCGGCGCTGGGCAGACGGGCGGCGCTGGCGGCGTTGGGCAGACGGGCGGCGCTGGCGGCGCTGGGCAGACGGGCGGCGCTGGCGGCGTTGGGCAGACGGGCGGCGCTGGCGGCGCTGGGCAGACGGGCGGCGCTGGCGGCGTTGGGCAGACGGGCGGCGCTGGCGCTGGGCAGACGGGAGGCTCCGGCAGAGGCGCCGGACAGGCGAGAGGCGCCGGACAGGCGGGAGGCTCCGGCTGAGGCGCCGGACAGGCGGGAGGCTCCGGCAGAGGCGCCGGACAGGCGGGAGGCTCCGGCAGAGGCGCCGGACAGACGGGAGACTCCGGCAGCGCTGGAGAGGAGGAAGGCTCTGGTAGCGCCGGAGAGGCGGGAGACTCCGGCAGCGCTGGAGAGGAGGAAGGCTCTGGACGGATGGGCCGGAGAGACAGCCTGGTACGGGGAGCTGCCACCGGAGGGCTGGGGTGTGGAGGTGGTGACGGATAGACCGGGCCGTGCAGGCGCACTGGAGCTCTTGAGCACCGAGCCTGCCCAACCTTACCCGGTTGAATGGTCCCGGTCGCCCTGCCAGTGCGGCGAGGTGGAATAGCCCGCACTGGGCTATGCAGGCGAACCGGGGACACCGTGCGCAAGGCTGGTGCCATGTAAGCCGGCCCAAGGAGACGCACTGGAGACCAGATGCGTAGAGCCGGCTTCATGGCACTTGGCTCGATGCCCACTCTAGCCCGGCCGATACGCGGAGCTGGAATGTACCGCACCGGGCTGTGCACCCGCACTGGGGACACCGTGCGCTCCACAGCATAACACGGTGCCTGCCCGGTCTCTCTAGCCCCCCGGTAACCACAGGAAGTTGGCTCAGGTCTCCTACCTGGCGTAGCCATACTCCCTGTTAGCCCCCCCCCAAGAAATTTTTGGGGCTGACTCCCGGGCTTCCATCCACGACGCCGCGCTGCCTCCTCATACCAGCGCCTCTCCGCTTTCGCCGCCTCCCGTTCTTCCTTGGGGCGGCGATACTCTCCTGGCTGAGCCCAAGGTCCTTTACCGTCTAGTTCGTCCTCCCATGTCCATACCTCCTCGCGCTGCTCCTGCTGCTGCTTTTTCCTTTGCCCATTACCACACCGCTTGGTCCTGTTGTGGTGGGTGATTCTGTAACGGTTTTCTTGATGCGAAGGAGAGTCGGACCAAAATGCAGCGTGTGGTTTACGATCCATGTTTATTAATAATACGAAACACGAATCTCCAATACAATACTACAAAACAAAACGTAACGAACGTAACGAAAACCTAAACAGCCTATCTGGTGAAAAACACATAGACAGGAACAATCACCCACAAACACACAGTGAAACCCAGGCTACCTAAATATGGTTCCCAATCAGAGACAATGACGAACACCTGCCTCTGACTGAGAACCATATCAGGCTGAACATAGAAATAGACAAACAAGACATGAAACATAGAATACCCACTCAGATCACACCCTGACCAATCAAAACATAGAAAATACAAAGTAAACTATGGTCAGGGCGTGACAGTACCCCCCCCCCCCAAGGTGCGGACTCCGGCCGCAAAACCTGAACCTATAGGGGAGGGTCTGGGTGGGCATCTGTCCGCGGTGGCGGCTCTGGCGCTGGACGTGGACCCCACTCCATGACAGTTTTAATCCCCCTCCTAAACGTCCCTAAATAGGTTACCCACCACAATGATAACATGGGACAGAGGGACAGCTCGGGACAGAGGTAACTCGGGACAGATAGGTAGCTCAGCACTGAGAGGAAGCTCAGCACTGAGAGGAAGCCCAGGCAGGTAGTAGAAACTACCAGAACCTGGCTGGCTGGCGGTTTCAGCAGATCCTGGTCGACTAGCAGATCTGGGAGAATCTGGTCGACTGGCGGATCTGGGAGAATCTGGTCGACTGGCGGATCTGGGAGAATCTGGTCGACTGGCGGATCTGGGAGAATCTGGTCGACTGGCAGATCTGGGAGAATCTGGACGACTGGCAGATCTGAGAGAGTCTGGACGACTGGCAGATCTGGAAGAGTCTGGACGACTGGCAGATCTGGAAGAGTCTGGACGACTGGCAGATCTGGAAGAGTCTGGACGACTGGCAGATCTGGAAGAGTCTGGACGACTGGCAGATCTGGAAGAGTCTGGACGACTGGCAGATCTGGAAGAGTCTGGACGACTGGCAGATCTGGAAGAGTCTGGTCGACTGGCAGCTCTGGAAGAGTCTGGTCGACTGGCAGCTCTGGCTGCTCCATGCTGACTGGCTGCTCCATGATGACTGGTAGCTCTGGCTGCTCCATGCTGACTGGCTGCTCCATGCTGACTGGCAGCTCTGGCTGCTCCATGCTGACTGGCTGCTCCATGCTGACTGGCAGCTCTGGCTGCTCCATGCTGACTGGCTGCTCTGGCTGCTCCATGCTGACTGGCTGCTCCATGCTGACTGGCTGCTCCATGCTGACTGGCGGCCCTGGCTGCTCCATGCTGACTGGCGGCCCTGGCTGCTCCATGCTGACTGGCGGCCCTGGCTGCTCCATGCTGACTGGCGGCCCTGGCTGCTCCATGCTAACTGGCAGCTCTGGCGGCTCCTTGCAGACTGGCAGCTCTGGCGGCTCCTTGCAGACTGGCAGCTCTGGCGGCTCCTTGCAGACTGGCAGCTCTGGCGGCTCCTTGCAGACTGGCAGCTCTGGCGGCTCCTTGCAGACTGGCAGCTTTGGCGGCATCCTGCAGACAGGCAGCTCTGGCGGCTCCTTGCAGACTGGCAGCTCCATGCAGACTGGCAGCTCTATGCAGACTGGCAGCTCCATGCAGACTGGCAGCTCCTTGCAGACTGGCAGCTCCTTGCAGACTGGCAGCTCCTTGCTAACTGGCAGCTCTAAGCTAACTGGCAGCTCTATGCTAACTGGCAGCTCTATGCTAACTGGCAGTTCTGAACAGGCGGGAGACTCCGGCAGCGCTGTAGAGGCGGAAAGCTCTGACAGCGCTAAACAGGCGGGAGACTCCGACAGCGCTGGAGAGGAGGAGGGCTCCGACAGCGCTGGACAGGCGAGGCGCACTGTAGGCCTGATGCGTGGTACTGGCACTGGTGGTACTGGGCCAAGGACACGCACAGGAAGCCTGGTGCGGGGAGCTGCTACCGGAGGGCTGGGGTGTGGAGGTGGTACTGGAAAAACCGGACCGTGCAGGCGCACTGGAGCTCTTGAGCACCGAGCCTGCCCAACCTTTCCTGGTTGAATGCTCACGGTCGCCCTGCCAGTGCGGCGAGGTGGAATAGCCAGCACTGGGCTATGCAGGCGAACCGGAGACACCGAGCGCAAGGCTGGTGCCATGTAAGCCGGCCCAAGGAGACGCACTGGGGACCAGCTGCGTAGAGCCGGCTTCATGGCATTAGGCTCAACGCTCAATCTAGCCCGGCAGACACGCGGAGCTGGAATATACCGCACCGGGCTATGCACCCGCACTGGAGACACCGTGCGCACCACTGCATAACACGGTGCCTGTCCGGTCTCTCTAGCCCCCCGGTAAGCACAGGGAGTCTGCTCAGGTCTCCTACCTGGCATAGCCATACTCCCTGTTAGCCCCCCCCCAAGAAATTTTTGGGGCTGCCTCTCAGGCTTCCATCCGCGTCGCCGTGCTGCCTTCTCATACCAGCGCCTCTCTGCTTTCACCGCCTCCATTCTACGGTAACCCTCCTCGCACTGCTCCAGCGAATCCCAGGCGGGCTCCGGCACTCTCCCTGGGTCGGCCGCCCACCTGTCGATCTCCTCCCAAGTAGTATACTCCATACTGTACTCCTCCTTGGGCTGTTCCTGTTGTTTCTTCTCCCGCTGCACCTTAGTGCGGCTACACTCCCCTGGTTTAGCCCAGGGTCCTCTCCCATCGAGGATTTCCTCCCATGTCCAGAAATCCTTATTGCGCTTCTCCTCGCGCTGCTCCTGCCTGTTGACACGCTGCTTGGTCCGTTGGTGGTGGGTGATTCTGTAACGGTTCTCTTCTTGTGAAGTAAAGGCGGACCAAAGCGCAGCGTGGTGGTTGTTCATTGTATTTATTAACGACACTATACATGAACAAACTAACGAAAACAAAACAAGAAACGTGAGAACTCAAAACAGCCCTGTCTGGTGCAAACACAAAAACAGGAACAATCACCCACAAACAAACAGTGAAACCCAGGCTACCTAAGTATGATTCTCAATCAGAGACAACTAATGACACCTGCCTCTGATTGAGAACCATACTAGGCCGAAAACATAGAACTGACCCAAAACATAGAAAAACAAACATAGACTGCCCACCCAACTCACGCCCTGACCATACTAAATAAATACAAAAACAAAGGAAATAGAGGTCAGAACGTGACACTCAGTGCCATTAGGTGAGGTTCTGAAAGGTATTCAAAACACTGGTGGCAATCATTTTGACCTCTTACCTTTTTGAGGAAAAATGTATTACTTGTTAATTAAACTAAATGTTTTTTCTCTGAGCAATTGTATTACTGTAAAATAATATACTTTTTTTTAACGTACAATATCATTATTTATTTTATACAGTCATTTTTGCTCATCTTTATCAACGGTGTCAATAATTTGTGAACCCACTGTACTGTCTAGAGTAGTGGTCACCAACCGGTCGATCGCAATGGACTGGTCAATCTTCAAGGCATTCCTAGTCGATCGCAATGGACTGGTCAATCTTCAAGGCATTCCTAGTCGATCAGAATGGACTGGTCAATCTTCAAGGCATTCCTAGTCCATCACAATGGACTGGTCAATCTTCAAGGCATTCCTAGTCGATCAGAATGGACTGGTCAATCTTCAAGGCATTCCTAGTCCATCACAATGGACTGGTCAATCTTCAAGGCATTCCTAGTCCATCACAATGAACTGGTCAATCTTCAAGGCATTCCTAGTCCATCACAATGGACTGGTCTATCTTCAAGGCATTCCTAGTCCATCACAATGGATTGGTCAATCTTCAAGGCATTCCTAGTCCATCACAATGGACTGGTCAATCTTCAAGGCATTCCTAGTAGATCACAATGGACTGGTCAATCTTCAAGGCATTCCTAGTCCATCACAATGGACTGGTCAATCTTCAAGGCATTCCTAGCCGATCACCAAACTCTTCTGTAGAAAATAAAGGCTTGCGAACCTTTAAAAAAATGTGTGTTGCCTGTTGCCCGTAGGTGCAGTTGATTCAGAAGCCCTGTTGGTGATAGGTGCACTTGATTCAGAAGCCCTGTTAGCGATAGGTGCACTTGATTCAGAAGCCCTATTGACCGTAGGTGCACTTGATTCAGAAGCCCTGTTGGTGATAGGTGCACTTGATTCAGAAGCCCTGCTGGTGATAGGTGCACTTGATTCAGAAGCCCTGTTGGTGATAGGTGCACTTGATTCAGAAGCCCTGTTGCCCATAGGTGCACTTGATTCAGAAGCCCTGTTGCCCGTAGGTGCACTTGATTCAGAAGCCCTGTTGGTGATAGGTGCACTTGATTCAGAAGCCCTGCGCACCAGATAGGCAAAGGGTTCCCATTTTGAACCCATTCATTTGTCTGAAAATACAAATTCTCCCTACCTGCTGGAATGGGAGATGCGGAATGGGAGATGCTAACTCGAGTGTCGGATACCTCCAAATTGCTGTGCCTGCGACTTCCACATTCCCAGCCACAGTTTGATACTATCCTACTAGAGATACAGTAAAACCATGACCAGACAGAGACTGTCATAGAATACAGCAAAGAGTTGCTGTTTTTATGAGTGAGTTCATGTTTAAGTTTATATTCATCACTGTCAACAATGTTTTTAATCAACACCATTACCAAACCCAAAATAAGCTTCTCCATGCTTCCCTGATTTTTATTATTATTAGCAGCTTGTCGTGTCTATTTTAATATAGAGAATTATTTGACTTTCTCTGGTTATAGGAACAACATGAATTTGTGCATGAGGCAGATGCAGATGTGGTGCGACTCGAGTTTGGCCATCAGGTGGAAGACGATGTCCCTTATCTCTGGTCAGAAGGATAGAGCAGGCACCGTGAGAGGCTGATCCTCTGCTGCTCTCGCCCTCCCTCTGTTGAGACTAATGCCGTGTTCAAAACAACTGGGAACTCGGAATTTGGAAATCTCAGACTTCTGACTTCAATGCGTTTAAGACAACTGGAAACTTCGAAAAGAACGAGATCCGACTGGGAAAAATAGTTTTGAAACGGAAACCTAGGTTGTATTTTTTTTTTTTTTTTTGGGGGGGGGTTCCCAGTTGTCTTGAAAGCACCATGACAATTCCAGTAAAATAAAAAATGTAATTATTTACAAATTATTTCAATTTATGCTCAGCTGTGCCTCAAGTTGTATCTCTGGTTGTATCTGTATCTCAGTTCACTGGTCGCCATAGCAACACCCGCCCGTAGCACGCGCTCCAGCAGGTATATTTCACTGGTCACCCCCAAAGCCAACACCCCCTTTGGCCGCCTTTCCTTCCAGTTCTCTGCTGCCAATGACTGGAACGAATTGCAAAAATCACTGAAGCTGGAGACTTATATCTCCCTCACTAACTTTAAGCATCAGCAGCTTACCGATCGCTGCAGCTGTACACAGCCCATCTGTAAATAGCCCATCCAACTACCTACCTCATCATGGGGGGGCAGTGTAGCCTAGTGGTTAGAGCATTGGATTAGTAACGGGATGGTTGCAAGTTCATATCCCCGAGCTGACAAGGTACAATTTCTGTTGCTCTGTTCTTGAACAAGGCAGTTAACCCACTGTTGAAAATAAAAATGTTTTCTTAACTGACTTGCCTGGTAAAATAAAAAAATCCTATTTATTGCCTTACCTCCTTACTACATTTGCACACACTGTATATAGATTTTCTATTGCGTTATTGACTGTACTTTTGTCTGTCCCATGTGTAACTCTGTGTTGTTGTTTATTGTTGGAGGCAGGGTAGCCTAGTGGTTAGAGCGGTGGACTAGAAAAAGTGGCAAGTTCAAATCCCCGAGCTGACAAGGTACAAATCTGTCGTTCTGCCCCTGAACAGGCAGTTAACCCACTGTTCCTAGGCCAGTTAACCCACTGTTCCTAGGCCAGTTAACCCACTGTTCCTAGACCAGTTAACCCACTGTTCCTAGACCAGTTAACCCACTGTTCCTAGACCAGTTAACCCACTGTTCCTAGACCAGTTAACCCACTGTTCCTAGGCCAGTTAACCCACTGTTCCTAGACCAGTTAACCCACTGTTCCTAGGCCAGTTAACCAACTGTTCCTAGACCAGTTAACCCACTGTTCCTAGGCCAGTTAACCCACTTTTCCTAGGCCAGTTAACCCACTGTTCCTAGACCAGTTAACCCACTGTTCCTAGACCAGTTAACCCACTGTTCCTAGGCCAGTTAACCCACTGTTCCTAGACCAGTTAACCCACTGTTCCTAGGCCAGTTAACCCACTGTTCCTAGGCCAGTTAACCCACGGTTCCTAGACCAGTTAACCCCACTGTTCCTAGACCAGTTAACCCACTGTTCCTAGACCAGTTAACCCACTGTTCCTAGACCAGTTAACCCACCGTTCCTAGACCAGTTAACCCACTGTTCCTAGACCAGTTAACCCACTGTTCCTAGACCAGTTAACCCACCGTTCCTAGACCAGTTAACCCACTGTTCCTAGACTAGTTAACCCACTGTTCCTAGACCAGTTAACCCACTGTTCCTAGACCAGGGCAGACGGGCGGCGCTGGCGGCGTTGGGCAGACGGGCGGCGCTGGCGGCGCTGGGCAGACGGGCGGCGCTGGCGGCGTTGGGCAGACGGGCGGCGCTGGCGCTGGGCAGACGGGAGGCTCCGGCAGAGGCGCCGGACAGGCGAGAGGCGCCGGACAGGCGGGAGGCTCCGGCTGAGGCGCCGGACAGGCGGGAGGCTCCGGCAGAGGCGCCGGACAGGCGGGAGGCTCCGGCAGAGGCGCCGGACAGACGGGAGACTCCGGCAGCGCTGGAGAGGAGGAAGGCTCTGGTAGCGCCGGAGAGGCGGGAGACTCCGGCAGCGCTGGAGAGGAGGAAGGCTCTGGACGGATGGGCCGGAGAGACAGCCTGGTACGGGGAGCTGCCACCGGAGGGCTGGGGTGTGGAGGTGGTGACGGATAGACCGGGCCGTGCAGGCGCACTGGAGCTCTTGAGCACCGAGCCTGCCCAACCTTACCCGGTTGAATGGTCCCGGTCGCCCTGCCAGTGCGGCGAGGTGGAATAGCCCGCACTGGGCTATGCAGGCGAACCGGGGACACCGTGCGCAAGGCTGGTGCCATGTAAGCCGGCCCAAGGAGACGCACTGGAGACCAGATGCGTAGAGCCGGCTTCATGGCACTTGGCTCGATGCCCACTCTAGCCCGGCCGATACGCGGAGCTGGAATGTACCGCACCGGGCTGTGCACCCGCACTGGGGACACCGTGCGCTCCACAGCATAACACGGTGCCTGCCCGGTCTCTCTAGCCCCCCGGTAACCACAGGAAGTTGGCTCAGGTCTCCTACCTGGCGTAGCCATACTCCCTGTTAGCCCCCCCCCAAGAAATTTTTGGGGCTGACTCCCGGGCTTCCATCCACGACGCCGCGCTGCCTCCTCATACCAGCGCCTCTCCGCTTTCGCCGCCTCCCGTTCTTCCTTGGGGCGGCGATACTCTCCTGGCTGAGCCCAAGGTCCTTTACCGTCTAGTTCGTCCTCCCATGTCCATACCTCCTCGCGCTGCTCCTGCTGCTGCTTTTTCCTTTGCCCATTACCACACCGCTTGGTCCTGTTGTGGTGGGTGATTCTGTAACGGTTTTCTTGATGCGAAGGAGAGTCGGACCAAAATGCAGCGTGTGGTTTACGATCCATGTTTATTAATAATACGAAACACGAATCTCCAATACAATACTACAAAACAAAACGTAACGAACGTAACGAAAACCTAAACAGCCTATCTGGTGAAAAACACATAGACAAGAACAATCACCCACAAACACACAGTGAAACCCAGGCTACCTAAATATGGTTCCCAATCAGAGACAATGACGAACACCTGCCTCTGACTGAGAACCATATCAGGCTGAACATAGAAATAGACAAACAAGACATGAAACATAGAATACCCACTCAGATCACACCCTGACCAATCAAAACATAGAAAATACAAAGTAAACTATGGTCAGGGCGTGACAGTACCCCCCCCCCCCAAGGTGCGGACTCCGGCCGCAAAACCTGAACCTATAGGGGAGGGTCTGGGTGGGCATCTGTCCGCGGTGGCGGCTCTGGCGCTGGACGTGGACCCCACTCCATGACAGTTTTAATCCCCCTCCTAAACGTCCCTAAATAGGTTACCCACCACAATGATAACATGGGACAGAGGGACAGCTCGGGACAGAGGTAACTCGGGACAGATAGGTAGCTCAGCACTGAGAGGAAGCTCAGCACTGAGAGGAAGCCCAGGCAGGTAGTAGAAACTACCAGAACCTGGCTGGCTGGCGGTTTCAGCAGATCCTGGTCGACTAGCAGATCTGGGAGAATCTGGTCGACTGGCGGATCTGGGAGAATCTGGTCGACTGGCGGATCTGGGAGAATCTGGTCGACTGGCGGATCTGGGAGAATCTGGTCGACTGGCAGATCTGGGAGAATCTGGACGACTGGCAGATCTGAGAGAGTCTGGACGACTGGCAGATCTGGAAGAGTCTGGACGACTGGCAGATCTGGAAGAGTCTGGACGACTGGCAGATCTGGAAGAGTCTGGACGACTGGCAGATCTGGAAGAGTCTGGACGACTGGCAGATCTGGAAGAGTCTGGACGACTGGCAGATCTGGAAGAGTCTGGACGACTGGCAGATCTGGAAGAGTCTGGTCGACTGGCAGCTCTGGAAGAGTCTGGTCGACTGGCAGCTCTGGCTGCTCCATGCTGACTGGCTGCTCCATGATGACTGGTAGCTCTGGCTGCTCCATGCTGACTGGCTGCTCCATGCTGACTGGCAGCTCTGGCTGCTCCATGCTGACTGGCTGCTCCATGCTGACTGGCAGCTCTGGCTGCTCCATGCTGACTGGCTGCTCTGGCTGCTCCATGCTGACTGGCTGCTCCATGCTGACTGGCTGCTCCATGCTGACTGGCGGCCCTGGCTGCTCCATGCTGACTGGCGGCCCTGGCTGCTCCATGCTGACTGGCGGCCCTGGCTGCTCCATGCTGACTGGCGGCCCTGGCTGCTCCATGCTAACTGGCAGCTCTGGCGGCTCCTTGCAGACTGGCAGCTCTGGCGGCTCCTTGCAGACTGGCAGCTCTGGCGGCTCCTTGCAGACTGGCAGCTCTGGCGGCTCCTTGCAGACTGGCAGCTCTGGCGGCTCCTTGCAGACTGGCAGCTTTGGCGGCATCCTGCAGACAGGCAGCTCTGGCGGCTCCTTGCAGACTGGCAGCTCCATGCAGACTGGCAGCTCTATGCAGACTGGCAGCTCCATGCAGACTGGCAGCTCTATGCAGACTGGCAGCTCCATGCAGACTGGCAGCTCCTTGCAGACTGGCAGCTCCTTGCAGACTGGCAGCTCCTTGCTAACTGGCAGCTCTAAGCTAACTGGCAGCTCTATGCTAACTGGCAGCTCTATGCTAACTGGCAGTTCTGAACAGGCGGGAGACTCCGGCAGCGCTGTAGAGGCGGAAAGCTCTGACAGCGCTAAACAGGCGGGAGACTCCGACAGCGCTGGAGAGGAGGAGGGCTCCGACAGCGCTGGACAGGCGAGGCGCACTGTAGGCCTGATGCGTGGTACTGGCACTGGTGGTACTGGGCCAAGGACACGCACAGGAAGCCTGGTGCGGGGAGCTGCTACCGGAGGGCTGGGGTGTGGAGGTGGTACTGGAAAAACCGGACCGTGCAGGCGCACTGGAGCTCTTGAGCACCGAGCCTGCCCAACCTTTCCTGGTTGAATGCTCACGGTCGCCCTGCCAGTGCGGCGAGGTGGAATAGCCCACTGGGCTATGCAGGCGAACCGGAGACACCGAGCGCAAGGCTGGTGCCATGTAAGCCGGCCCAAGGAGACGCACTGGGGACCAGCTGCGTAGAGCCGGCTTCATGGCATTAGGCTCAACGCTCAATCTAGCCCGGCAGACACGCGGAGCTGGAATATACCGCACCGGGCTATGCACCCGCACTGGAGACACCGTGCGCACCACTGCATAACACGGTGCCTGTCCGGTCTCTCTAGCCCCCCGGTAAGCACAGGGAGTCTGCTCAGGTCTCCTACCTGGCATAGCCATACTCCCTGTTAGCCCCCCCCCAAGAATTTTTTGGGGCTGCCTCTCAGGCTTCCATCCGCGTCGCCGTGCTGCCTTCTCATACCAGCGCCTCTCTGCTTTCACCGCCTCCATTCTACGGTAACCCTCCTCGCACTGCTCCAGCGAATCCCAGGCGGGCTCCGGCACTCTCCCTGGGTCGGCCGCCCACCTGTCGATCTCCTCCCAAGTAGTATACTCCATACTGTACTCCTCCTTGGGCTGTTCCTGTTGTTTCTTCTCCCGCTGCACCTTAGTGCGGCTACACTCCCCTGGTTTAGCCCAGGGTCCTCTCCCGTCGAGGATTTCCTCCCATGTCCAGAAATCCTTATTGCGCTTCTCCTCGCGCTGCTCCTGCCTGTTGACACGCTGCTTGGTCCGTTGGTGGTGGGTGATTCTGTAACGGTTCTCTTCTTGTGAAGTAAAGGCGGACCAAAGCGCAGCGTGGTGGTTGTTCATTGTATTTATTAACGACACTATACATGAACAAACTAACGAAAACAAAACAAGAAACGTGAGAACTCAAAACAGCCCTGTCTGGTGCAAACACAAAAACAGGAACAATCACCCACAAACAAACAGTGAAACCCAGGCTACCTAAGTATGATTCTCAATCAGAGACAACTAATGACACCTGCCTCTGATTGAGAACCATACTAGGCCGAAAACATAGAACTGACCCAAAACATAGAAAAACAAACATAGACTGCCCACCCAACTCACGCCCTGACCATACTAAATAAATACAAAAACAAAGGAAATAGAGGTCAGAACGTGACACTCAGTGCCATTAGGTGAGGTTCTGAAAGGTATTCAAAACACTGGTGGCAATCATTTTGACCTCTTACCTTTTTGAGGAAAAATGTATTACTTGTTAATTAAACTAAATGTTTTTTCTCTGAGCAATTGTATTACTGTAAAATAATATACTTTTTTTTAACGTACAATATCATTATTTATTTTATACAGTCATTTTTGCTCATCTTTATCAACGGTGTCAATAATTTGTGAACCCACTGTACTGTCTAGAGTAGTGGTCACCAACCGGTCGATCGCAATGGACTGGTCAATCTTCAAGGCATTCCTAGTCGATCGCAATGGACTGGTCAATCTTCAAGGCATTCCTAGTCGATCAGAATGGACTGGTCAATCTTCAAGGCATTCCTAGTCCATCACAATGGACTGGTCAATCTTCAAGGCATTCCTAGTCGATCAGAATGGACTGGTCAATCTTCAAGGCATTCCTAGTCCATCACAATGGACTGGTCAATCTTCAAGGCATTCCTAGTCCATCACAATGAACTGGTCAATCTTCAAGGCATTCCTAGTCCATCACAATGGACTGGTCTATCTTCAAGGCATTCCTAGTCCATCACAATGGATTGGTCAATCTTCAAGGCATTCCTAGTCCATCACAATGGACTGGTCAATCTTCAAGGCATTCCTAGTAGATCACAATGGACTGGTCAATCTTCAAGGCATTCCTAGTCCATCACAATGGACTGGTCAATCTTCAAGGCATTCCTAGCCGATCACCAAACTCTTCTGTAGAAAATAAAGGCTTGCGAACCTTTAAAAAAATGTGTGTTGCCTGTTGCCCGTAGGTGCAGTTGATTCAGAAGCCCTGTTGGTGATAGGTGCACTTGATTCAGAAGCCCTGTTAGCGATAGGTGCACTTGATTCAGAAGCCCTATTGACCGTAGGTGCACTTGATTCAGAAGCCCTGTTGGTGATAGGTGCACTTGATTCAGAAGCCCTGCTGGTGATAGGTGCACTTGATTCAGAAGCCCTGTTGGTGATAGGTGCACTTGATTCAGAAGCCCTGTTGCCCATAGGTGCACTTGATTCAGAAGCCCTGTTGCCCGTAGGTGCACTTGATTCAGAAGCCCTGTTGGTGATAGGTGCACTTGATTCAGAAGCCCTGCGCACCAGATAGGCAAAGGGTTCCCATTTTGAACCCATTCATTTGTCTGAAAATACAAATTCTCCCTACCTGCTGGAATGGGAGATGCGGAATGGGAGATGCTAACTCGAGTGTCGGATACCTCCAAATTGCTGTGCCTGCGACTTCCACATTCCCAGCCACAGTTTGATACTATCCTACTAGAGATACAGTAAAACCATGACCAGACAGAGACTGTCATAGAATACAGCAAAGAGTTGCTGTTTTTATGAGTGAGTTCATGTTTAAGTTTATATTCATCACTGTCAACAATGTTTTTAATCAACACCATTACCAAACCCAAAATAAGCTTCTCCATGCTTCCCTGATTTTTATTATTATTAGCAGCTTGTCGTGTCTATTTTAATATAGAGAATTATTTGACTTTCTCTGGTTATAGGAACAACATGAATTTGTGCATGAGGCAGATGCAGATGTGGTGCGACTCGAGTTTGGCCATCAGGTGGAAGACGATGTCCCTTATCTCTGGTCAGAAGGATAGAGCAGGCACCGTGAGAGGCTGATCCTCTGCTGCTCTCGCCCTCCCTCTGTTGAGACTAATGCCGTGTTCAAAACAACTGGGAACTCGGAATTTGGAAATCTCAGACTTCTGACTTCAATGCGTTTAAGACAACTGGAAACTTCGAAAAGAACGAGATCCGACTGGGAAAAATAGTTTTGAAACGGAAACCTAGGTTGTATTTTTTTTTTTTTTTGGGGGGGGGTTCCCAGTTGTCTTGAAAGCACCATGACAATTCCAGTAAAATAAAAAATGTAATTATTTACAAATTATTTCAATTTATGCTCAGCTGTGCCTCAAGTTGTATCTCTGGTTGTATCTGTATCTCAGTTCACTGGTCGCCATAGCAACACCCGCCCGTAGCACGCGCTCCAGCAGGTATATTTCACTGGTCACCCCCAAAGCCAACACCCCCTTTGGCCGCCTTTCCTTCCAGTTCTCTGCTGCCAATGACTGGAACGAATTGCAAAAATCACTGAAGCTGGAGACTTATATCTCCCTCACTAACTTTAAGCATCAGCAGCTTACCGATCGCTGCAGCTGTACACAGCCCATCTGTAAATAGCCCATCCAACTACCTACCTCATCATGGGGGGGCAGTGTAGCCTAGTGGTTAGAGCATTGGATTAGTAACGGGATGGTTGCAAGTTCATATCCCCGAGCTGACAAGGTACAGTTTCTGTTGCTCTGTTCTTGAACAAGGCAGTTAACCCACTGTTGAAAATAAAAATGTTTTCTTAACTGACTTGCCTGGTAAAATAAAAAAATCCTATTTATTGCCTTACCTCCTTACTACATTTGCACACACTGTATATAGATTTTCTATTGCGTTATTGACTGTACTTTTGTCTGTCCCATGTGTAACTCTGTGTTGTTGTTTATTGTTGGAGGCAGGGTAGCCTAGTGGTTAGAGAGGTGGACTAGAAAAAGTGGCAAGTTCAAATCCCCGAGCTGACAAGGTACAAATCTGTCGTTCTGCCCCTGAACAGGCAGTTAACCCACTGTTCCTAGGCCAGTTAACCCACTGTTCCTAGGCCAGTTAACCCACTGTTCCTAGACCAGTTAACCCACTGTTCCTAGACCAGTTAACCCACTGTTCCTAGACCAGTTAACCCACTGTTCCTAGACCAGTTAACCCACTGTTCCTAGGCCAGTTAACCCACTGTTCCTAGACCAGTTAACCCACTGTTCCTAGGCCAGTTAACCAACTGTTCCTAGACCAGTTAACCCACTGTTCCTAGGCCAGTTAACCCACTTTTCCTAGGCCAGTTAACCCACTGTTCCTAGACCAGTTAACCCACTGTTCCTAGACCAGTTAACCCACTGTTCCTAGGCCAGTTAACCCACTGTTCCTAGACCAGTTAACCCACTGTTCCTAGGCCAGTTAACCCACTGTTCCTAGGCCAGTTAACCCACGGTTCCTAGACCAGTTAACCCCACTGTTCCTAGACCAGTTAACCCACTGTTCCTAGACCAGTTAACCCACTGTTCCTAGACCAGTTAACCCACCGTTCCTAGACCAGTTAACCCACTGTTCCTAGACCAGTTAACCCACTGTTCCTAGACCAGTTAACCCACCGTTCCTAGACCAGTTAACCCACTGTTCCTAGACTAGTTAACCCACTGTTCCTAGACCAGTTAACCCACTGTTCCTAGACCAGTTAACCCACTGTTCCTAGGCCAGTTAACCCACTGTTCCTAGACCAGTTAACCCACTGTTCCTAGGCCAGTTAACCCACTGTTCCTAGACCAGTTAACCCACTGTTCCTAGACCAGTTAACCCACTGTTCCTAGGCCAGTTAACCCACTGTTCCTAGACCAGTTAACCCACTGTTCCTAGACCAGTTAACCCACTGTTCCTAGGCCAGTTAACCCACTGTTCCCAGACCAGTTAACTCACTGTTCCTAGGCCAGTTAACCCACTGTTCCTAGACCAGTTAACCCACTGTTCCTAGGCCAGTTAACCCATTGTTCCTAGACCAGTTAACCCACTGTTCCTAGACCAGTTAACCCACCGTTCCTAGACCAGTTAACCCACTGTTCCTAGGCCAGTTAACCCACTGTTCCTAGACCAGTTAACCCACTGTTCCTAGGCCAGTTAACCCACTGTTCCTAGACCAGTTAACCCACTGTTCCTAGACCAGTTAACCCACCATTCCTAGACCGTTGTTGAAAATAAGAATTTGTTCTTTAACTGACTTGCCTAGTTAAATAAATTGTCGCTTTGCTTTATCTTGGCCAGTTGTCAATGAGAACATGTTCTTAACTGGCCTACCTGGTTAAATAAAACAATTAAAAAAATTAAAAAGTGCCACAACAATAATCAAAGCTTGAGTTTTGAAATATAATATGGTCTGAGAAGAACAACATTGGCAGACCAGGCATATAGCCAACATGCTGTGATAATGTATTCGGCCTACTGCACAAACCTCACTACAGAACAGTTTTTATTAGGTTCATGTTACCTTGTAACCCTCCTGTTGTGTTAATTCATTCTGTGTTCCCGGTCCAAAATGGCCTCCCCATTATAGCTGATTATAAATCCGTGATAATACATCTCTTTTTAGCCAATATTGTGTTAGATCTTTTCTTTATCAACTTACAGTGCCTTGCGAAGGTATTCGGCCCCCTTGAACTTTGCGACCTTTTGCCACATTTCAGGCTTCAAACATAAAGATATAAAAGTGTATTTTTTTGTGAAGAATCAACAACAAGTGGGACACAATCATGAAGTGGAACGACATTTATTGGATATTTCAAACTTTTTTAACAAATCAAAAACTGAAAAATTGGGCGTGCAAAATTATTCTTCTTCACAAAAAATTACAGTTTTATATCTTTATGTTTGAAGCCTGAAATGTGGCAAAAGGTCGCAAAGTTCAAGGGGGCCGAATACTTTCGCAAGGCACTGTATGTTCTTCTGAACATTACACATGTTGAACTTGTATGTGCTATTTATGGCCTGTAGGCCTCATTGACTCGTTTTTGGTATAAAAAAAAGCATAATATATGGATTATTTTGACGATGACAAAAATCTCAGATAAAATATATTGTGCTATTTATCACAGACTACTTTGTGTCAAAGTTTAACAAGGACATTTGTTTTGAAACCATTTCTAATTTTTAATTAATGTCACAAAATAGCATTTGTTGTGTTCACCGGTCAAAACAGACCGGTATGATTTTATTAGTAAAGAAAGGACATGACAACTTTACCATATTGCAAAATGTCATTACAAATGCACATTACAATACGTGGTGGTTGTTGCATCCAAATATATGGTGAGGAAGGCAGGAGGCAACTCAGGCTTGTTCCTTCCTTGTGGTCATTTTTTTGGGGGGTGTTGGGGGGGGAGCAGCTCCTGATCAAGACCACATGAGGTGAAGAAAATGTCACCTTATGTTGTGTCCCTGGAGACCTGCAGTCATTTCCAGAACCATTCGCTTCCCCTGGTTCCTTTCGGGAACATCGTCAGCAGATTTCCCTGGTTCCTTTCGGGAACACTGTCAGCAGGTTTCTCTGGTTCCTTTCAGGAACATCGTCAGCAGGTTTCCCTGGTTCCTTTCGGGAACATCGTCAGCAGGTTTCCCTGGGTCCTTTCGGGAACATCGTCAGCAGGTTTCCCTGGGTCCTTTCGGGAACATCGTCAGCAGGTTTCCCTGGGTCCTTTCGGGAACACTGTCAGCAGGTTTCTCTGGTTCCTTTCGGGAACATCGTCAGAAGGTTCCCCTGGTTCCTTTCGGGAACATCGTCAGCAGGTTTCCCTGGGTCCTTTCGGGAACACTGTCAGCAGGTTTCTCTGGTTCCTTTCGGGAACATCGTCAGAAGGTTCCCCTGGTTCCTTTCGGGAACACTGTCAGCAGGTTTCCCTGGTTCCTTTCGGGAACGTCGTTAGCAGGTTTCCCTGGGTCCTTTCGGGAACACTGTCAGCAGGTTTCTCTGGTTCCTTTCGGGAACATCGTCAGAAGGTTCCCCTGGTTCCTTTCGGGAACATCGTCAGCAGGTTTCCCTGGGTCCTTTCGGGAACACTGTCAGCAGGTTTCTCTGGTTCCTTTCGGGAACATCGTCAGAAGGTTCCCCTGGTTCCTTTCGGGAACACTGTCAGCAGGTTTCCCTGGTTCCTTTCGGGAACGTCGTTAGCAGGTTTCCCTGGTTCCTTTCGGGAACACTGTCAGCAGGTTTCTCTGGTTCCTTTCGGGAACATCGTCAGAAGGTTCCCTTGGTTCCTTTCGGGAACACTGTCAGCAGGTTTCCCTGGTTCCTTTCGGGAACATCGTCAGAAGCTTCCCCTGGTTCCTTTCGGGAACACTGTCAGCAGGTTTCCCTGGTTCCTTTCGGGAACATTGTCAGCAGGTTTCTCTGGTTCCTTTCGGGAACATCGTCAGCAGGTTTCCCTGGTTCCTTTCGGGAACATCGTCAGCAGGTTTCCCTGGTTCCTTTCGGGAACATCGTCAGCAGGTTTCCCTGGTTCCTTTCGGGAACACTGTCAGCAGGTTTCCCTGGTTCCTTTCGGGAACATCGTCAGCAGGTTTCCCTGGTTCCTTTCGGGAACACTGTCAGCAGGTTTCCCTGGTTCCTTTCGGGAACATCGTCAGCAGGTTCCCCTGGTTCCTTTCGGGAACATCGTCAGCAGGTTTCTCTGGTTCCTTTCGGGAACATCGTCAGCAGGTTTCCCTGGTTCCTTTCGGGAACATCGTCAGCAGGTTTCTCTGGTTCCTTTCGGGAACATCGTCAGCAGGTTTCCCTGGTTCCTTTCGGGAACATCGTCAGCAGGTTTCCCTGGTTCCTTTCGGGAACATCGTCAGCAGGTTTCCCTGGTTCCTTTCGGGAACACTGTCAGCAGGTTTCCCTGGTTCCTTTCGGGAACATCGTCAGCAGGTTTCCCTGGTTCCTTTCGGGAACACTGTCAGCAGGTTTCCCTGGTTCCTTTCGGGAACATCGTCAGCAGGTTCCCCTGGTTCCTTTCGGGAACATCGTCAGCAGGTTTCTCTGGTTCCTTTCGGGAACATCGTCAGCAGGTTTCCCTGGTTCCTTTCGGGATCATCGTCAGCAGGTTTCCCTGGTTCCTTTCGGGAACATCGTCAGCAGGTTTCCCTGGTTCCTTTCGGGAACACTGTCAGCAGGTTTCTCTGGTTCCTTTCGGGAACACTGTCAGCAGGTTTCAGGCATAACTTGCCCTGACGTCACTTGCTTCCCCTATCTTTATTCCATATTTAGACAGTTTGCTTGGCATGAACTGTTTGAATGGGCAGAGTGCACTAAAAGCAATCAGACGCTCATCCACTGTGATGTCTGGACTTGGGTTATTGATGAGTGGAAGGTGCTCCACCCACTGTTGCCAAACCTCTCTGATCGTTGCCAGCTTGACTTGTTAACGGCGGCCTGGTCTTGTATCACGGTTGTCGAAGCAAATCACCCGTGAAATGTCCGGAGTGAAGTAGTGGCACGAAGAATTGCAGGACCAGACTCTGCATCCCATAAACTGGTGGTAGATTGGTTTCTGGATCTGTACACACAGGCCAAAATAAAGAGACCCACGTCTGCTTGGACGTCTGTCCGGTCCACCTCCTTCCAGTTGTCTTTGTAAACACATCTCCCCTCCAAGTTGGTCATGTTTAACACTATAGTTTCGATTCACTCTGTCAGGAACAGTTCGAAACAGGATTTTATGTAATCAACCCGGGATATGGCATATCTCGTTGGCCCTGGGGTCATCCTGATAACAGCCGAACAACCGACCTCTCCTCTGGGGTAGGGATGAATACCAGGAAAAATGTCCATTCTTTGACCCGGAATGTAACAACAACCTCAGCAGGTCCCTCTTCCTCATCACTGGATTGTTCCACATCGGTTGTCTCTTGGTCTGGATCATATTCTGTGTTGTCTTCAACTTCTGACACTTCCTCCTCTAATGCATCTTCCCTGTCAGTTTCCTGGCCTCTCTCCCTCCTCACCTGTGTCATGATCAAAGATATGATCAAGAGCCTCACATACAGTATATCGTTTGGTCATTGTGCTGCCACAGAATGAATTGTGAGCAAGGCCTCATAAAAGCTTTATATACCAGAGCTGCTATATATTATTAAAACAATATTGTGATTGTGAGAATGCCAACAGGTGGGGTTCCCGTTGGGGTTGCCATCGAAGCCAAGAAGGGGAGTGAGGTGTGTGTGTGCTCAAAGACACATGCATGTGGGGGTCTGGGAGAGGCAGTGTGTTTATCTGATGAATGGGCTTGTGCCTGAACTCAATTTTATACACTAGTCGTAGTCTCACCCATTAATTTATTTTTTGGTATTGATGCTTCGTTCATCTCCTGTGAACAGAGTAGGAATATAGCTGAGGTGAAACGACATAGGTTCCAAGGTCCTTTTCTAGGAGTTGGGAGAAGCTAGTGTGCTGTTATAGGAGAGCGATTGTGCGTGAGGTCATGCATATTAATGTCAGCATGTTTTCTGTAAAACACATGACTCTCCCAGTGTCTGCTTGTGCAAAGTTCAGGATCACTAGACTGTTGTTCTGCCCCTGAACAAGGCAGTTAACCCACCGTCCCGCCCCTGAACAAGGCAGTTAACCCACCGTTCCCCTGAACAGGCAGTTAACCCACTGTTCCCTGGTAGGCCGTCATTGAAAATATAAATGTGTTCTTAACTTCTTGATCCTACTTGAGACGCAGATGTCTCAACTAGGCACCTGGAAATGCAAATGCGATACGCTAAATGCTAAATGTACTCGTTAAAACTCAAACGTTCATCAAAATACACATGAAGGGTATAGAATTAAAGCTACACTCGTTGTGAATCTAGCCAACAAGTCAGATTTTTAAAATGCTTTTCGGTGAAAGCATGAGAAGCTATTATCTGATAGCATGCAACACCCCAAAATGCCTGAATGCGACGTAAACAAAAGATTTAGCGTAGCCGGCGATACACAAACGCAGAAATAAAATATAAAACATTCATTACCTTTGACGAGCTTATTTCTTGGTACTCCTATATGCCCCATAAACATCACTATTGGGTCTTTTTTTCGATTAAATCGGTCCATATATACCCAAAATAGCCATCTATGGAAGCTGTGTAATTCAGAAAAAAACATTGTTTTAAAACGCTGCGTCATTTTTTAAAATTTAAAAAGTCGACGATAAACTTTCACAAAACACTTCGAAATACTTTTGTAATCCAACTTTAGGTATTAGTAAATGTTTATAATCTATCAAAATGATTACAGGGCGATGTATATTCAATAGCTCCTCGTCTGCAAATCAATGGCTGACAATGTGCACTTCAAAACATCCTGGCGGAGACCGGAAGAAATTGAATCCAGTTAGTTGGATTTACCAACAAAAAACTCCCCGGATAATGACGACAATGGCGACATCGTGTGGAATCTGTAGGAATTGCATGCAGGTCCATAATTCATTTTGTGCCCTTTTAACAATCCATGAAAGTGACGCATGGATATTATTTTTAGCTTTCAGTGAGCAGTTTTTCTTGCGCTTTTCGATGAAACACACGATCTGTTATAGTCACAGCCGTGATTTAACCAGAGTGTTTTCTATCCACACATACTAATCATATGCATATACTATATTCCTGGCATGAGTAGCAGGACGCTGAAAAGTTGCGCGATTTTTAACAGAATGTTCGAAAAAGGAGGGGGTAGGCTTAACAGGTTTTAACTGACTTGCCTAATTAAATAAAGGTAAAAAAATATATATATAATAATAATTGTTCATAGTATTGACGTCAGATGGAATTGTGTGACTCCCTGTGTGACTCCCTGTGTGATTCCCTGTGTGATTCCCTGTGTGATTCCCTGTGTGAACCCCTTTGTGACTCCCTGTGTGACTCCCTGTGTGATTCCCTGTGTGATTCCCTGTGTGATTCCCTGTGTGACTCCCTGTGTGATTCCCTGTGTGAACCCCTGTGTGACTCCCTGTGTGACTCCCTGTGTGACTCCCTGTGTGATTCCCTGTGTGATTCCCTGTGTGATTCCCTGTGTGATTCCCTGTGTGACTCCCTGTGTGACTCCCTGTGTGATTCCCTGTGTGATTCCCTGTGTGATTCCCTGTGTGAACCCCTGTGTGACTCCCTGTGTGACTCCCTGTGTGAACCCCTGTGTGAACCCCTGTGTGAACCCCTGTGTGACTCCCTGTGTGACTCCCTGTGTGACTTCCCTGTGTGACTTCCCCATTTCTATGTGAATTTCGTCAGGACGACAAAAACTGACATATTGCAAGCTGTATTCTTATTTTAAATCTATGTAGTTCTGTCCTTGAGTTCTAATTGTCTATTCATGTTCTGATTTATGTCATGTTTCATGTATTCTGTGCTTCAGCAGGAGATAACGGAGATCCTAATAAACAACCAGGACGAGGAGCTGCTGCTTCAGCAGGAGATAATGGAGATCCTAATAAAATACAACAATAACATTCTTGAAATGTCAGATGAATGTATTTTTGTGTGTGCAAGTCGTTGCTTGTGTGATTTTGTTACTATCATAAGTACTTAGCTGTCAAAATACTTCAACATCTCTCTCTCTCTCTCTCTCTCTAGCTCTCTATCTATCTATCTCTCTCTCTCTCTCTCTCTCTGTGTCTCTCTGTGTCTTTCTCTCTCTCTCTCTCTCTCTCTCTCTCTCTCTCTCTCTCTCTCTCTCTCTCTCTCTCTCTCTCTCTCTGTGTCTCTCTGTGTCTTTCTCTCTCTCTCTCTCTCTCTCTCTCTCTCTCTCTCTCTCTCTCTCTCTCTATCTCTGTGTCTCTCTGTGTCTTTCTCTCTCTCTCTCTCTCTCTCTCTCTCTCTCTCTCTCTGTGTCTCTCTGTGTCTTTCTCTCTCTCTCTCTCTCTCTCTCTCTCTCTCTCTCTCTCTCTATCTCTCTCTCTCTCCATCCCCCTAGCGCCCCCTACTGCCTAGTGGTTGGAGCATTGGGTCTGTTACCAAACGATCGATCAATGGTTCGAATCCCAAACCCAACAAGGTGAAAAATCTGTCGATGTGCCCTTAAGCTAGGCACTTAACCGTAATTGCTTCTGTAAGTCACTCTGGATAAGAGCTTCTGTTAAATGTACATCTATATATATCTCCCTCTGTCTCCCACTATCCCTTTATTCTGATTCAGAACGGGTTAAACGTGGAAGACACCTTTCGGTTGAATGTTTCTCTTTCTCCCTTTCACCTCCCTCCCTCTCTCTCTCATTCTCTCTCTCTCTCTCTCTCTCTCTCTCTCTCTCCCCCTCCCCCTCTCCCTCCCTTTAAACTTCTCTCCTCTCTCTCCCCTCCCTCCCTTTCACCTCCCTCACTCTCTCACTTTCCCCCTCTCCCTCCCTTTCACTTCCCTCTCTCTCATTCCCCTTCCTCCCTTTCACCTCCCTCTCTCTCTCCCCCTCCCACTCTCCCCCTCCCCCTCTCCCTCCCTTTAAACCTCTCTCGCTCCCCTCCCTCCCTTCCACCTCCCTCTCTCTCTCTCATTCCCCTTCCTCCCTTCCACCTCCCTCTCTCTCTCTCATTCCCCTTCCTCCCTTCCACCTCCCTCTCTCTCTCTCATTCCCCTTCCTCCCTTCCACCTCCCTCCCTCTCTCACTCTCTCTCGCTCTCTCCCTCTCCCACTCTCCCCCTCTCCCTCCCTTTTCACCTCTCGCTCCCCTCCCTCCCTTTCACTTCCCTCTCTCTCATTCCCCTTCCTCCCTTCCACCTCCCTCTCTCTCTCTCATTCCCCTTCCTCCCTTCCACCTCCCTCTCTCTCTCTCATTCCCCTTCCTCCCTTCCACCTCCCTCCCTCTCTCACTCTCTCTCGCTCTCTCCCTCTCCCACTCTCCCCCTCCCCCTCTCCCTCCCTTTTCACCTCTCGCTCCCCTCCCTCCCTTTCACTTCCCTCTCTCTCATTCCCCTTCCTCCCTTCCACCTCCCTCTCTCTCTCATTCCCCTCCCTCCCTTCCACCTCCCTCTCTCTTTCTCCCCTCCCTCCCTTTCACTTCCCTCTCTCTTTCTCCCCTCCCTCCCTTTCACTTCCCTCTCTCTCTCATTCCCCTTCCTCCCTCCCACCTCCCTCTCTGGGAGTGAGTGATGAGGATATTTACAGAGGCTTCTCTCTCTCTCAGCAGGATTTTAATCCCGTAGATATAACCTCTTATTATCTCAGCACGGGAAACACCATAGATCTAAACAATAACAACAACAACACATGCAGAGGTACAGTATAAGTTGGGGTAATGTTTCTGGTAATTATGATGCTAATAGAGAGAGAGGACAGGTTGAGAACAGTGAATCAATAGAGCGGTATTTAGCAGCAGCATCAGTAGAAGAGGGAAGTCTGTTTTAAAAAAAGGCAGTAGTTACCTTACGTCTCTTTCTCATTAGCCGAACATTAAACCTCTCTCACACACTCACGACGCAAGCATGAATACAAGCACACGCACATATTATATCTTACGCACGCGAGCACACACACACACACACACACACGTGCACACACACACACACACACGTGCACACACACACACACGTGCACACACACACGTGCACACACACACACACGCGCACACACACCCACACCCACACACACACGTCTCTCTGCTGTCCTCATAACCGTAGTGGTTGGCCAGGACATAGATATATTATCCATAATGCACTGCTCTGCCCTTGTCCTGATCCTGCCTGCTGCTCCCACTCAAAGACCTAAGATAATGAAATATGAAAAAAAATCAAATGTAAAATCAATTGGAGGACATTTTTTTAGTAGGAGAGAGAGCGAGAGAAGAGAACAAAATGTCTCAATTCAATCTGTAGCGCTGAAGATTCGCTTCGTAGACGGGTTGGTTGTTTAGCAACACAACTGACATGTGCGTAACTACGGGGAAAAACAGACGGGGTTGGCTTAGATTTGTTGATAACGTAAACTATATTTAGTCTCCAATGTTTATTGAACAAATATAGAACATTTGCATAATGACCACTTGTTTTCTCTCAAATACATTGTTACAGTTGTTGGTTAGCTAGCTAGTGATTTTTTAGCCACATTAGCATATAGACATGACATCAGTCAAAACACCTCAAAACAATGGTATCAAGAACTAGATGAAATGACCCACATGGCAGTTTCTTGTCCTTCTTGCTAGCAGTCTGGCCATCCAGAATCACAACAACACGCTGACTTCAGCAGTCTGGCCATCCAGAATCACAACAACACGCTGACTTCAGCAGTCTGGCCATCCAGAATCACAACAACACGCTGACTTCAGCAGTCTGGCCATCCAGAATCACAACAACACGCTGACTTCAGCAGTCTGGCCATCCAGAATCACAACAACACGCTGACTTCAGCAGTCTGGCCATCCAGAATCACAACAACACGCTGACTTCAGCAGTCTGGCCATCCAGAATCACAACAACACGCTGACTTCAGCAGTCTGGCCATCTAGAATCACAACAACACGCTGACTTCAGCAGTCTGGCCATCCAGAATCACAACAACACGCTGACTTCAGCAGTCTGGCCATCCAGAACATCGTTTTTGTGACGTTGTCAGCTAACCCATCTATAGCGTGATTGACAATTAAAGGCAATGTTCCCGCAGCCACAGGATACTGCGTTCACGGTAAATGCTGCACATGTCGGCTCAATCGGAAATTACCTTTAAATGTGATCTGTGCTACAAATCACATCATATAAAATGTTATTGGTCACATGCACATATTTAGCAGATGTTATTGGGGGTGTAGCAAAATTTATAGAATCTATGTTGAGGTGCACCGAAGCTGTTCTGGCTGGTGGTAACCCAACGACCCTATTAAGACTCTTTATGTTGGTGTTTCCTTTACAAGGAGCAGTCAGTCAGTCAGTCAGGAGGACTAATACTATAAGTTACCTTTACAAGGAGCAGTCAGTCAGGAGGACTAATACTGTAAGTTACCTTTACAAGGAGCAGTCAGTCAGGAGGACAAATACTGTAAGTTACCTTTACAAGGAGCAGTCAGTCAGGACTAATACTATAAGTTACCTTTACAAGGAGCAGTCAGTCAGGACTAATACTATAAGTTTCCTTCACAAGGAGCAGTCAGTCAGTCAGGACTAATACTATAATTTATCTTTACAAGGAGCAGTCAGTCAGGAGGACTAATACTGTAAGTTACCTTTACAAGGAGCAGTCAGTCAGGAGGACTAATACTATAAGTTACCTTCACAAGGAGCAGTCAGTCAGGAGGACTAATACTATAAGTTACCTTTACAAGGAGCAGTCAGTCAGGAGGACTAATACTATAAGTTACCTTCACAAGGAGCAGTCAGTCAGTCAGTCAGGAGGACTAATACTGTAAGTTACCTTCACAAGGAGCAGTCAGTCAGTCAGGACTAATACTATAAGTTACCTTTACAAGGAGCAGTCAGTCAGGAGGACTAATACTGTAAGTTACCTTTACAAGGAGCAGTCAGTCAGGAGGACAAATACTGTAAGTTACCTTTACAAGGAGCATTCAGTCAGGAGGACTAATAATATAAGTTACCTTTACAAGGAGCAGTCAGTCAGTCAGGACTAATACTATAAGTTACCTTTACAAGGAGCAGTCAGTCAGGACTAATACTATAAGTTGCCTTTACAAGGAGCAGTCAGTCAGGAGGACTAATACTATAAGTTACCTTTACAAGGAGCAGTCATTCAGGAGGACTAATACTATAAGTTACCTTTACAAGGAGCAGTCAGTCAGGAGGACTAATACTGTAAGTTTCCTTAACAAGGAGCAGTCAGTCAGTCAGTCAGGAGGACTAATACTATAAGTTACCTTTACAAGGAGCAGTCAGTCAGTCAGGACTAATACTATAAGTTACCTTTACAAGGAGCAGTCAGTCAGTCAGGACTAATACTATAAGTTACCTTTACAAGGAGCAGTCAGTCAGTCAGGACTAATACTATAAGTTACCTTTACAAGGAGCAGTCAGTCAGGACTAATACTATAAGTTACCTTTACAAGGAGCAGTCAGTCAGGAGGACTAATACTGTAAGTTACCTTTACAAGGAGCAGTCAGTCAGTCAGGACTAATACTATAAGTTACCTTTACAAGGAGCAGTCAGTCAGTCAGGACTAATACTATAAGTTACCTTTACAAGGAGCAGTCAGTCAGGACTAATACTATAAGTTACCTTTACAAAGAGCAGTCAGTCAGTCAGTCAGGAGGACTAATACTATAAGTTACCTTTACAAGGAGCAGTCAGTCAGTCAGTCAGGAGGACTAATACTGTAAGTTACCTTTACAAGGAGCAGTCAGTCAGTCAGTCAGGAGGACTAATACTATAAGTTACCTTTACAAGGAGCAGTCAGTCAGTCAGGACTAATACTGTAAGTTACCTTTACAAGGAGCAGTCAGTCAGTCAGGACTAATACTATAAGTTACCTTTACAAGGAGCAGTCAGTCAGGACTAATACTATAAGTTACCTTTACAAAGAGCAGTCAGTCAGTCAGTCAGGAGGACTAATACTATAAGTTACCTTTACAAGGAGCAGTCAGTCAGTCAGTCAGGAGGACTAATACTGTAAGTTACCTTTACAAGGAGCAGTCAGTCAGTCAGTCAGGAGGACTAATACTATAAGTTACCTTTACAAGGAGCAGTCAGTCAGTCAGGACTAATACTGTAAGTTACCTTTACAAAGAGCAGTCAGTCAGTCAGGACTAATACTATAAGTTACCTTTACAAGGAGCAGTCAGTCACACAGGACTAATACTGTAAGTTACCTTTACAAGGAGCAGTCAGTCAGTCAGTCAGGAGGACTAATACTATAAGTTACCTTTACAAGGAGCAGTCAGTCAGTCAGGACTAATACTGTAAGTTACCTTCACAAGGAGCAGTCAGTCAGTCAGGACTAATACTATAAGTTACCTTTACAAGGAGCAGTCAGTCAGGAGGACTAATACTATAAGTTACCTTTACAAGGAGCAGTCAGTCAGTCAGTCAGTCAGTCAGGAGGACTAATACTATAAGTTACCTTTACAAGGAGCAGTCAGTCAGTCAGGACTAATACTATAAGTTACCTTTACAAAGAGCAGTCAGTCAGGAGGACTAATACTGCAAGTTACCTTTACAAGGAGCAGTCAGTCAGGAGGACTAATACTATAAGTTACCTTTACAAGGAGCATTCAGTCAGTCAGTCAGGAGGACTAATACTATAAGTTACCTTTACAAGGAGCAGTCATTCAGGACTAATACTATAAGTTACCTTCACAAGGAGCAGTCAGTCAGGAGGACTAATACTATAAGTTACCTTTACAAGGAGCAGTCAGTCAGGACTAATACTATAAGTTACCTTTACAAGGAGCAGTCAGTCAGGAGGACTAATACTATAAGTTACCTTTACAAGGAGCAGTCAGTCAGTCAGTCAGGAGGACTAATACTATAAGTTACCTTTACAAGGAGCAGTCAGTCAGGACTAATACTATAAGTTACCTTTACAAGGAGCAGTCAGTCAGGAGGACTAATACTATAAGTTACCTTTACAAGGAGCAGTCAGTCAGGACTAATACTATAAGTTACCTTTACAAGGAGCAGTCAGTCAGGAGGACTAATACTATAAGTTACCTTTACAAGGAGCAGTCAGTCAGTCAGTCAGGAGGACTAATACTATAAGTTACCTTTACAAGGAGCAGTCAGTCAGGACTAATACTATAAGTTACCTTTACAAGGAGCAGTCAGTCAGGAGGACTAATACTATAAGTTACCTTTACAAGGAGCAGTCAGTCAGGACTAATACTATAAGTTACCTTTACAAGGAGCAGTCAGTCAGGAGGACTAATACTATAAGTTACCTTTACAAAGAGCAGTCAGTCAGTCAGGACTAATACTATAAGTTACCTTTACAAGGAGCAGTCAGTCAGGAGGACTAATACTGTAAGTTACCTTTACAAGGAGCAGTCAGTCAGTCAGTCAGGAGGACTAATACTATAAGTTACCTTCACAAGGAGCAGTCAGTCAGGAGGACTAATACTATAAGTTACCTTTACAAAGAGCAGTCAGTCAGGAGGACTAATACTGTAAGTTACCTTTACAAGGAGCAGTCAGTCAGTCAGGAGGACTAATACTGTAAGTTACCTTTACAAAGAGCAGTCAGTCAGGAGGACTAATACTATAAGTTACCTTTACAAGGAGCAGTCAGTCAGGAGGACTAATACTATAAGTTACCTTTACAAAGAGCAGTCAGTCAGGAGGACTAATACTGTAAGTTACCTTTACAAGGAGCAGTCAGTCAGTCAGGAGGACTAATACTGTAAGTTACCTTTACAAGGAGCAGTCAGTCAGTCAGGAGGACTAATACTATAAGTTACCTTTACAAGGAGCAGTCAGTCAGTCAGTCAGTCAGGACTAATACTGTACGTTACCTTTACAAGGAGCAGTCAGTCAGGAGGACTAATACTGTAAGTTACCTTTACAAAGAGCAGTCAGTCAGGAGGACTAATACTATAAGTTACCTTTACAAGGAGCAGTCAGTCAGTCAGGAGGACTAATACTGTAAGTTACCTTTACAAAGAGCAGTCAGTCAGGAGGACTAATACTATAAGTTACCTTTACAGGGAGCAGTCAGTCAGGAGGACTAATACTATAAGTTACCTTTACAAGGAGCAGTCAGTCAGGAGGACTAATACTATAAGTTACCTTTACAAGGAGCAGTCAGTCAGGAGGACTAATACTATAAGTTACCTTTACAAGGAGCAGTCAGTCAGGAGGACTAATACTATAAGTTACCTTTACAAGGAGCAGTCAGTCAGTCAGTCAGGAGGACTAATACTATAAGTTACCTTTACAAGGAGCAGTCAGTCAGTCAGGACTAATACTATAAGTTACCTTTACAAGGAGCAGTTAGATATATATTGTGTTTTTAAAGGTTTTAGTCTAAATGTAACTGTGCATTCTGCATGAAATAAATCAAATCAAACACACACACACACACCTCCTTAACAGGAAGGACATTGACTCCCCCCCCCCCTCCATCATAGCTGTGATAGCTTCCCCGTTATCGTCCTAATTAGACTTATTTAGAGTTCCAATATGTCACTTTTTGGGGGAGCTGCCAAAATTCAAAATGTGAGTATATAGTAGATCTGTCCTTCTCATTGAAAACAAGTCTAAGAAGTGGCAGATCTGTTCTATTTGTACTATTTCTATGCTTCACATTATTAAGTTGAAGTTTTAATACATTCGGTTTTGTACACCAGCTTTAAACAGCTGAAAAAGGCAACATTTTTAGTTATGGAGAATATATTTCACATCGGTTTAGATGGTACAATGATTCTCTACACTAAACTTTCTTGTTTTGTTTACAGACTGAAAATTCGGCAAACTATTAATATTTTATCAACCAGGAAATAGCAGAGTGATTTCTACATAGTGCATGTCTAAAAAAAAAATGTATTTCTCTATTCCAGAAATCAACTAACCCAAGCTAGACCACAGTCGTTTCCAATGGGAGCAAATATATCCTAGTGGGCAGAACAAGCAAGGAGGTGGGCAGAGCCAAGGACGAGCTAGTGAGATCCTATTGGCTCGTTCTAGCGTATATTAGCATAATTCTGTGAGCGAACTCGGTGAAGTGTGCATGTTCACTAACTCAATTCACCCTTGTACTCCTTATATTGCATTCTTCTTCCATCTTGTCTCATCGCTGCAATTCCCCAACGGGCTCGGGAGGCGAAGGTCGAGTCATGTGTCCTCCGAAACATGACCCGCCAAACCGCACTACTTAACACACGCACTTGACCCGGAAGCCTGCCACACCAACGTGTCAGAGGAAACGCCGTTCAACTGACAACCGAGGTCGGACTGCAGGCGCCCGGCCGCCACAAAGAGTTGCTAGAGCGCAATGAGCCAAGTAAAGGCCCCTCGGCCAAACCTTCCCGTAACCCAGAGGACCCTGGGTCAATTGTGCACCGCCCTATGGGACTACAGATCCCAGCCGGTTGTGATACAGCCCAGGATCGAACCCGAGTCTGTAGTGACGCCTCAAGCATTGCGATGCAGTGCCGTAGAACGACTGTGCCACTCGTGAGGCCCGCACTCCTTCTAAACAATGCAGTTTTTAGAAACATTGGCAAAGGGTCAAGTCTAGAAAACGTAGTCCACTCTGTTTGTTACAGATTGTAGTTTTTTTGGAAACAGAAAACTGTATGGAAAACCAATGTGTCATCGATGAGAAAATGTGCAGAATGTTGGCCAAAATCCATCTCGCACCATCTTCTCCCCACTGACAGACACTGGGCTTCCTCTCAACACCATATTTGGTCGTGAGTGGAAACGCCAAACGGATGCCTCACATTTTATTCATCCTGTGAAATAGCTGTCTCATTGTTCAATCTGTGGCTATATTCTACATGTTTCTACCTACCTAGCCTTTTCAAACAGCTGGAGGACACTGGGCTTCCTCTCAACACCATATTTGGTCGTGAGTGGAAACGCCAACCAGGATGCTTCACAATTTATACATCCTGTGAAATATCTGTCTCATTGTTCCATCTGTGGCTATATTCTACATGTTTCTACCTACCTAGCCTTTTCAAACAGCTGGAGGACACTGGGCTTCCTCTCAACACCATATTTGGTCGTGAGTGGAAACGCCAACCAGGATGCTTCACATTTTATACATCCTGTGAAATATCGGTCTCATTGTTCCATCTGTGGCTATATTCTACATGTTTCTACCCACCATTTTCAAGGATCAATCTGCAGTTCAAACAATATCAAAGCTGTCAACAAACAGGACGGGGATGGATTAACGTAACTATTTATAGACAGAGCTATGGATGCAATGACTGACCATCCATGATATGAACATCATAGTTTTAACCCGTGTTTTGAAGCTATACAGTATTTGTTTACAATTGCATTGTTTACAAACAATGGAGTAAAACACGCTTATATTGGTGGGTTCTGATGGGTTTAAGATGAACTAAGGTCATGTGGAAGTCATGTGTTATATTCTTCAACAATCAATTGGTGACGCGGTGATACATAACAAACAAAAATACAAACACAACACATAACAAATACAATGATTTTACTGAGTTATAGTTTATATAAGGAACTCAATCAATTTAAATTAATTCATTAGGCCCTAGTCTATGGATTTCACATGACTGGGAATACACATATACAGCTGTTGGTCACAGATACCTTTAAAAAAGGTAGGGGCATGGATCAGAAACCCTGTCAGTATCTGATGTGACCACCATTTTCCTCATGCAACGCGACATCTCCGCCACGTAGAGTTGATCAGGCTATCTCTTCTTCTTATTGGTGTTCTTTAGTAGTGGTTTCTTTGCAGCAATTCGACCATGAAGGCCTGATTCATGCAGTCTCCTCTGAACAGTTGATTTTGAAATATGTCTCTTACTTGAACTCTGTGAAGCATTTATTTGGGCTGCAATTTCTGAGGCTGGTAACTCTAATGAACTCTCTGCAGCAGAGGTAACTCTGGGTCTTCCTTTCATCATAGCGCTTGATGGTTTTTGCAACTGCACTTGAAGAAACTATTTGAGCTGTTCTTGCCATAATATGGACTTGGTCTTTTATCAAATAGGGATATCTTCTGTATACCAGCCATACCTTGTCACAACACAACTGATTGGTTCAAACGCATTAAGAAGGATAGAAATTCCACAACTTAAAATTTAACAAGGCACACCTTGCATTCTTGAGAGCTAAGTTAGCTCCTGTCCTCCTTAGCTAGCTAGCTAGTTACGTTTTTCAAACAAACCTTGTTTTGTGAAATATTTGAAAGTGCATGTGTATGATTTAGAGTGCCCAGTGCAGTAAAAACAAACAAAGCTAGATTATTTGATGCAATATACCCTAATATACCCAAATGGCTACCCGGAGTATTTGCATTGTGTTTGTTATCAAGAACAACTACTGCATTTAATTTGCTATCTATACAAGTGGTGATTTTATTATCTACATTAGTTATCAGTTAGTTATTATCATGTTGTGTAGCCTATTGACTTTTTAAGTGTGCGAGACCTTTTGCATTAGAATCCTTATAAATTATCGGCTACATCTTATAACATGTACTTAAAACAATAAAATACCTTGTTTTTAAGAGCCCCCCCCCCCCCCCCCCCCCCCCATTTGACTTGGACAGAGGAGTTGGAAATAGGGGAGAGGAAGAGGTAGGGCTGCAGAACGACAAGGAGAGGAAGACCATGAGTCCCGACTGACAGATGAGGCAGGCCCAGAGGAAGGTTGGTGTTAATCTTTCACTTGCATTTCCCGTTTCACAACACTCAAATAAAATTACACAATATTTGACTTAATTCAGTTTTTTTTTATTACTATCTATACAGGCTAAGTTTAGAGAGCTGGCCTTTGAGGAAAAGAGAGAGGTGCTGGAGCAAGTCGCTACTCGTCTACCACAATATGGCACTTCGTCTCCAATTGCTCCAGGGTTGCCTACGCAAGCTCTCTGGGAATTGGGATATGCAAAATGTGTTTATAGACCAATATCAACAATTGTTATTATCATTAGAGCGCATATAATTTGTAGTTACAATCCCCGCATGTAGTTTCTTGCCCAGATTTTTTTGGCACCGTGCCACATGTCAAGGGAATTAAGAATACTACAGTCCTCGTATAATTCCTTTCTCTGGATTTGTAATGCATGTAGGACAATACAGATTGGAAATATCACATGTTCAAACTCACAAACACAAGACAATAAAACGTTGCGTAATCACGACGTAAATACACCTAGACAGGTGATACTTAACTCGTTAGGGTCGAAATCTGCATCTACGTGTCAGTGCAGATCTTCCTCAACTTCCTGACCTCCAAGAATAGCTGGTCAATCGTCCCAGTTAAAGGTCTACTTTTCCATCACGACAGAGCTCCCTTTCCGCAACTCATTCACCGGGACAATGTGGATGATGTCCTTCGACTCATTCTCAGTGGTGGTAAACGTGCAAAACTGTGCACAATGGCCTATTAAAGGTGTTGACAGATAACAAACAGTAATGAATTGTGGGTCGGTACCGTTATGGGAAGCAGCGGAACGTCGTATCAGTGCTCTTCTCATTTACCCGACATCAGTTAGAATAGACACACACACATAAACAAAAAACAGACGTTTAGTAATCAGAGAATGAAACATCAAGAATAGTAAGTCAGAACAAAATACATTACAAATGAAATACTGTGTTGATGACAGACGATATAGTACCACTTCGTATAAGGAAGATAGATTCGTATCTCACCTAGGAACACCTAGGACCACAATATGATCCTTTGTTTTGCAGGCGGTCAATGACTTCAGCCCTGTTCTCCTGCCAATGACATCAGCCTTCTTCTCCTGTCAATGACATCAGCCTTCTTCTCTTGCCAATGACATCAGCCCTGTTCCCCTGCCAATGACATCAGCCCTGTTCTCCTGCCAATGACATCAGCCCTGTTCTCCTGCCAATGACATCAGCCCTGTTCTCCTGCCAATGACATCAGCCCTGTTCTCCTGCCAATGACTTCAGCCTTCTTCTCCTGCCAATGACTTCAGATCTCTTCTCCTGCCAATAACTTCAGATCTCTTCTCCTGCCAATGACTTCAGATCTCTTCTCCTGCCAATAACTTCAGATCTCTTCTCCTGCCAATAACTTCAGATCTCTTCTCCTGCCAATGACTTCAGATCTCTTCTCCTGCCAATGACTTCAGCCCTCAAGTCCGGGCTCTGGTTGGGCAACTCAAGGACATTCAGAGACGTGTCCCAAAGCCACTCCTGCGTTCTCTTGGCTGTGTGCTTAGGGTCATTGTCCTACTGGAAGGTGAACCTTCACCCCCAGGCTGAGGTCCTGAGCACTCTGGAGCAGGTTTTCATCAAGGATCTCTCTGTATTGTTAGGGTGCTGCATACAGGGTTGTCCTTCTGGAAGGTTCTCCCATCTCCACAGAGGAACTCTAGAGCTCTGTCAGAGTGACCATCGGGTTCTTGGTGACCTCCCTGACCAAAGCCCTTCTCCCCCGATTGCTCAGTTTGGCCGGGCAGCCAGCTCTAGGAAGAATCTTGGTGGTTTGAAACTTCTTCCATTTAAGAATGATGGGGGCTACTGTGTTCTTGGACACCTTCAATGCTGCAGAAAATGTTTGGTACCCTTTCTCAGATCTGTGCTTCTACACAATCCTGTGTCGGAGCTGTACGAGCTCTACTTCTCCTGTCCTATTCGGTGTCCTGTGTGAATCTAGGTGTGCGTTCTCTAATTCTCTCCTTCTCTCTTTCTCTCTCTCGGAGGACCTGAGCCCTAGGACCATGCCCCAGGACTACCTGACATGATGACTCCTTGCTGTCCCCAGTCCACCTGGCTGTGCTGCTGCTCCAGTTTCAACTGTTCTGCCTTAATATTATTTGACCATGCTGGTCATTTATGAACATTTGAACATCTTGGCCATGTTCTGTTATGGTCTCCACCCGGCACAGCCAGAAGAGGACTGGCCATCCCACATATGCTCTCTCTAATTCTCTCCTTTCTTTCTCTCTCTCGGAGGACCTGAGCCCTAGGACCATGCCCCAGGAATACCTGACATGATGACTCCTTGCTGTCCCCAGTCCACCTGACTGTGCTGCTGCTCCAGTTTCAACTGTTCTGCCTTATTATTATTTGACCATGCTGGTCATTTATGAACATTTGAACATCTTGACCATGTTTTGTTATAATCTCCACCCGGCAAAGCCAGAAGAGGACTGGCCACCCCACATAGCCTGGTTCCTCTCTAGGTTTCTTCCTAGGTTTTGGCCTTTCTAGGGAGTTTTTCCTAGCCACCGTGCTTCTACACCTGCATTGCTTGCTGTTTGGGGTTTTAGGCTGGGTTTCTGTACAGCACTTTGACATATCAGCTGATGTACGAAGGGCTATATAAATACATTTGATTTGATACTAAAAATTATTTCGACCTCAAGGCTTGTTTTTTTCACTTACCTATAAAGACAGATAGATGCGTGCCTTTCCAAATGATGTCCAATCAATCAAGTTGTAGAAACATCTCAAGGATGATCAATGGAAACAGGATGCACCTGATCTCAAATTCGCACCTCAATTTAAAGGGTCTGAGTACGTATGTAAATGAGTACGTATGTAAATGAGTACGTATGTAAATGAGTACGTATGTAAATGAGTACGTATGTAAATAAGGTATTTCTGTTTTTTTATTTTTTATACATCTGCAAAAATTCTTAAGACCTGTTTTCGCTTTGTCGTTATGGATAATTGTGTGTAGATTGATGAGGGAAAAAAAACTATTTAATACATTTTATAATAAGGCTGTAACGTAACAAAATGTGGAGAAGGTCATGGGGTCTGAATACTTTCCGAAGGCCCTGTATGTACCTTTCACACCTTGGTCATAAAAAACACAAACTCACAAAGGAAAAATATTAGCCTTTTGTATAGACTTTCAAAAAGTCTTTGATGCTATATGGCATGAAGGATGTTCTTAAAACTCCTTCAAATTTGTGTAAGAGGTAAGGTCTATGATATTATTAATGTGATCTATAAGGAAAACTAATGTTGTGTAAGAGGTAAGGTCTATGATATTATTAATGTGATCTATAAGGAAAACTAATGTTGTGTAAGAAGTAAGGTCTATGATATTATTAATGTGATCTATAAGGAAAACTAATGTTGTGTAAGAAGTAAGGTCTATGATATTATTAATGTGATCTATAAGGAAAACTAATGTTGTGTAAGAAGTAAGGTCTATGATATTATTAATGTGATCTATAAGGAAAACTAATGTTGTGTAAGACGTAAGGTCTATGATATTATTAATGTGATCTATAAGGAAAACTAATGTTGTGTAAGACGTAAGGTCTATGATATTATTAATGTGATCTATAAGGAAAACTAATGTTGTGTAAGACGTAAGGTCTATGATATTATTAATGTGATCTATAAGGAAAACTAATGTTGTGTAAGAAGTAAGGTCTATGATATTATTAATGTGATCTATAAGGAAAACTAATGTTGTGTAAAAGTTGAATACAAAATTCCACAATTCTTTAGTCAGGACAGAGCAGTGAGAGAAGTTTTCAGTACTACCTTATTCAATATGTATATAAATGAACTGGGATATGAACTATGAACTATGATATTATTAATGTGATCTATAAGGAAAACTCTACACCTATCTTAGAAGTATCTATGTCTCTGGGACTCAAAAGTGTATATTATATGCAGATTAACACCAACAGAACAGGGGCTACAACAAAGCCTGTCCTTATTAATTAAAGCAGTAGTGTAAGGATTTACCTTTATTTAACTAGGCAAGTCAGTTAAGAACACATTTTTATTTTCAATGACGGCCTAGGAACAAGCCTGTTCAGGGGCAGAACGACAGATTTGTACCTTGTCAGCTCAGGGATTTGAACTTGCAACCTTCGGGTTACTAGTCCAACGCTCTAACCACTAGGCTACCCTGCCACCCTAGGGACTGGGCACTATCCATTAAACAACCCTGAAACCCTTACCTTGGTCTGACAAGAAGTTTATAAACAAGAAGTTTATCTGGGCGGTTTGACACGGCCATGAAGTCTCTAAAGCACACAGAGCAGATTTTGCATTTAGTAAGACTCCCAATTAGAATTTGGCTTAAATTATTTAACTCCTTCTATATGGTAGCAACATTTGGTGAACCCTTTACAATTTAAAACATAAGGGATAAAATATGGGAAAAAAATATGGGATAAATGTCCCACCAAAATACTGTACCTGAAATGTAGAAAAAATATTATAGTTGTGTGCGCAGAAATGCCCCAAACCTAGCCTTTAGGCAAGAAATGTCCCAAAACTAGCCTTTAGGCAAGAAATGTCCCAAAACTAGCCTTTAGGCAAGAAATGTCCCAAAACTAGCCTTTAGGCAAGAAATGTCCCAAAACTACCCTGTTTGTCATGACTTGGGAGAAAATTCCAAATGGAGAAAAGAGCCACCAAATTCTGGACTCCTACAGATGTAGGATCTTAATTTGATCACTCTTTTGTTCTTGAGAATTTGCAAACTTGTCGTGAAATGGACATTTGTAGTTTAATCTCGGTTTAAAAAGGATTATCAAGTTTGTAATTTCCACTTTAACATTTCAGATTTGAGTTGCACTAACACAAAATATATCAACCCCTACAAAGTCGTCCATCAATTATAATCCATATAAAAATCCACATATCCTGTTCCTGCAGGTTTAATTGTCCTGCTGTAGCATACTGGCTCGAATTAAGATCCTACATCTGTAACACACTGTGATCCAGAATAGTATCATCACAAGGCTTTCTTATGTAAACACCACAACCCAGAGAGTGGTGCTTTAGAGCAACTGCCCCCAAAAGCTACATTTCAAACCATAAATAACAACATTCTAACAAATAGAATTCGCTAACCAAAATACATACACTAATTATGTGACCATAGCATGGCAATAGATACAGACTCAGTGACCATAGCATGGCAATAGATACAGACTCAGTGACCATAGCATGGCAATATATACAGACTCAGTGACCATAGCATGGCAATAGATACAGACTCAGTGACCATAGCATGGCAATAGATACAGACTCAGTGACCATAGCCTGGCAATAGATACAGACTCAGTGACCATAGCATGGCAATAGATACAGACTCAGTGACCATAGCCTGGCAATAGATACAGACCAATGTACAGACTCAGTGACCATAGCCTGGCAATAGATACAGACTCAGTGACCATAGCCTGGCAATAGATACAGACTCAGTGACCATAGCATGGCAATAGATACAGACTCAGTGACCATAGCATGGCAATAGATACAGACCAATGTACAGACTCAGTGACCATAGCATGGCAATAGATACAGACTTAGTGACCATAGCATGGCAATAGATACAGACCAATGTACAGACTCAGTGACCATAGCATGGCAATAGATACAGACTCAGTGACCATAGCATGGCAATAGATACAGACACAGTGACCATAGCCTGGCAATAGATACAGACTCAGTGACCATAGCATGGCAATAGATACAGACTCAGTGACCATAGCCTGGCAATAGATACAGACCAATGTACAGACTCAGTGACCATAGCATGGCAATAGATACAGACTCAGTGACCATAGCCTGGCAATAGATACAGACCAATGTACAGACTCAGTGACCATAGCATGGCAATAGATACAGACAAATGTACAGACTCAGTGACCATAGCCTGGCAATAGATACAGACCAATGTACAGACTCAGTGACCATAGCCTGGCAATGGATACAGACTCAGTGACCATAGCATGGCAATAGATACAGACCAATGTACAGACTCAGTGACCATAGCCTGGCAATAGGTATAGACTCAGTGACCATAGCCTGGCAATAGATACAGACCAATGTACAGACTCAGTGACCATAGCCTGGCAATAGATACAGACCAATGTAGACTCAGTGACCTCAGCTGCCTGTTGAGGAGAAAATCTGCATTTTGTTAGGAGAAAATATAGACATAGAGGGAGAGAGAGAGAGAGAGAGCGAAGGGGAGAGAGGCAGCTGAGACTGTGTGTGTACGTGTGTACGTGTGTGTGTGCCTGTGTGCGTCAGTCATGTTGGATGTATAACCTTGAGCGACTCTGGTTTCTGTTGTTCAGACAGACAGCCATGCAGCCAACAGGGATACCTTGTCTCATCACTCAGACGACACAAACTGTGTTTGAACTCCACTGTCTACTGCTTGTTGTAGTACTTCAGGGCTGTGGAGGTGTTGCTGTCGAAGAACTAGTTTTTTTTTCTTCAGTTTGCAGACAGTTTTACAGACAACAGCTGCTTCAGTAGACAATCAGCTGTACCAGACAAACGTTAGTAAGCGATAAGCAAGAGACACACTGTGTTTGTTGTTGATAAGGATATAAAGCACATTATGAAATTAATCCTTTGTAGCCTAGTGGTTAGAGCGTTGGACTAGTAACCGAAAGGTTGCAAGTTTGAATCCCCGAGCTGACAAGGTACAAATCTGTTGTTCTGCCCCTGAACAGGCAGTTAACCCACTGTTCCTAGGCCGTCATTGAAATTAAGAATTTGTTCTTAACTGACTTGCCTAGTAAAATATTTTTTTTTATTAGTTATTCACGATAATCCACTGGTAATGCCTGTTGACTGTTCTATTTGAATAATCACTCACTGTTGCCACTCCTCTTTGTGTCTATGAACAGACGTGAGCTGTGTGTCATTTAAGATAATCCACAAGTTCTCTTGCCTTATTGCGTAATGAAACTCATTAAATGGAAGGGATAGTGTCTGCAGGTTTTCACTCCTTCTTGTACTTGACTGATCAGGTCATTGATTAGTAAGGAACTCACCTCACCTGGTATTTGTTATATTAATAGGATCGTCATTAGCTGTTATGAAAGCTACAGCTACTCTTCCTGGTTGTCTGGTTGACTAGGTTTTAATGAGATACGAATTTAAAGGACACAACAACAACCAGTAGACTCTCTGATATAAAGGACACAACAACAACCAGTAGACCCTCTGATATAAAGGACACAACAACAACCAGTAGACTCTCTGATATAAAGGACACAACAACAACCAGTAGACCCTCTGATATAAAGGACACAACAACCAGTAGACCCTCTGATATAAAGGACACAACAACCAGTAGACCCTCTGATATAAAGGACACAACAACCAGTAGACCCTCTGATATAAAGGACACAACAACCAGTAGACCCTCTGATATAAAGGACACAACAACAACCAGTAGACCCTCTGATATAAAGGACACAACAACAACCAGTAGACCCTCTGATATAAAGGACACAACAACCAGTAGACCCTCTGATATAAAGGACACAACAACCAGTAGACCCTCTGATATAAAGGACACAACAACAACCAGTAGACCCTCTGATATAAAGGACACAACAACAACCAGTAGACCCTCTGATATAAAGGACACAACAACCAGTAGACCCTCTGATATAAAGGACACAACAACCAGTAGACCCTCTGATATAAAGGACACAACAACCAGTAGACCCTCTGATATAAAGGACACAACAACCAGTAGACCCTCTGATATAAAGGACACAACAACAACCAGTAGACCCTCTGATATAAAGGACAGAACAACCAGTAGACCCTCTGATATAAAGGACACAACAACCAGTAGACCCTCTGATATAACTGACACAACAACAACCAGTAGACCCTCTGATATAAAGGACACAACAACCAGTAGACCCTCTGATATAAAGGACACAACAACCAGTAGACCCTCTGATATAAAGGACACAACAACCAGTAGACCCTCTGATATAAAGGACACAACAACAACCCGTAGACCCTCTGATATAAAGGACACAACAACAACCAGTAGACCCTCTGATATAAAGGACACAACAACAACCAGTAGACCCTCTGATATAAAGGACACAACAACCAGTAGACCCTCTGATATAAAGGACACAACAACAACCAGTAGACCCTCTGATATAAAGGACACAACAACCAGTAGACCCTCTGATATAAAGGACACAACAACAACCAGTAGACCCTCTGATATAAAGGACACAACAACAACCAGTAGACCCTCTGATATAAAGGACACAACAACAACCAGTAGACCCTCTGATATAAAGGACACAACAACAACCAGTAGACCCTCTGATATAAAGGACACAACAACCAGTAGACCCTCTGATATAAAGGACACAACAACCAGTAGACCCTCTGATATAAAGGACACCACAACAACCAGTAGACCCTCTGATATAAAGGACACAACAACAACCAGTAGACCCTCTGATATAAAGGACACAACAACAACCAGTAGACCCTCTGATATAAAGGACACAACAACCAGTAGACCCTCTGATATAGAGGACACAACAACCAGTAGACCCTCTGATATAAAGGACACAACAACAACCAGTAGACCCTTTGATATAAAGGACACAACAACCAGTAGACCCTCTGATATAAAGGACACAACAACCAGTAGACCCTCTGATATAAAGGACACAACAACAACCAGTAGACTCTCTGATATAAAGGACACAACAACCAGTAGACCCTCTGATATAAAGGACACAACAACAACCAGTAGACCCTCTGATATAAAGGACACAACAACAACCAGTAGACCCTCTGATATAAAGGACACAACAACCAGTAGACCCTCTGATATAAAGGACACAACAACCAGTAGACCCTCTGATATAAAGGACACAACAACCAGTAGACCCTCTGATATAAAGGACACAACAACAACCAGTAGACCCTCTGATATAAAGGACACAACAACCAGTAGACCCTCTGATATAAAGGACACAACAACAACCAGTAGACCCTCTGATATAAAGGACACAACAACCAGTAGACCCTCTGATATAACTGACACAACAACAACCAGTAGACCCTCTGATATAAAGGACACAACAACCAGTAGACTCTCTGATATAAAGGACACAACAACCAGTAGACCCTCTGATATAAAGGACACAACAACCAGTAGACCCTCTGATATAAAGGACACAACAACAACCAGTAGACCCTCTGATATAAAGGACACAACAACAACCAGTAGACCCTCTGATATAAAGGACACAACAACAACCAGTAGACCCTCTGATATAAAGGACACAACAACAACCAGTAGACCCTCTGATATAAAGGACACAACAACCAGTAGACCCTCTGATATAAAGGACACAACAACCAGTAGACCCTCTGATATAAAGGACACAACAACCAGTAGACCCTCTGATATAAAGGACACAACAACCAGTAGACCCTCTGATATAAAGGACACAACAACCAGTAGACCCTCTGATATAACTGACACAACAACAACAACCAGTAGACCCTCTGATATAAAGGACACAACAACAACCAGTAGACCCTCTGATATAAAGGACACAACAACAACCCGTAGACCCTCTGATATAAAGGACACAACAACCAGTAGACCCTCTGATATAAAGGACACAACAACCAGTAGACCCTCTGATATAAAGGACACAACAACAACCAGTAGACCCTCTGATATAAAGGACACAACAACAACCAGTAGACCCTCTGATATAAAGGACACAACAACAACCAGTAGACCCTCTGATATAAAGGACACAACAACAACCAGTAGACCCTCTGATATAAAGGACACAACAACACAACAACAACAACCAGTAGACCCTCTGATATAAAGGACAACAACAACCAGTAGACCCTCTGATATAAAGGACAGACACAACAACCAGTAGACCCTCTGATATAAAGGACACAACAACAACCAGTAGACCCTCTGATATAAAGGACACAACAACCAGTAGACCCTCTGATATAAAGGACACACAACAACCAGTAGACCCTCTGATATAAAGGACACAACAACAACCAGTAGACCCTCTGATATAAAGGACACAACAACCAGTAGACCCTCTGATATAAAGGACACAACAACCAGTAGACCCTCTGATATAAAGGACACAACAACCAGTAGACCCTCTGATATAAAGGACACAACAACAACCAGTAGACCCTCTGATATAAAGGACACAACAACCAGTAGACCCTCTGATATAAAGGACAACAACAACCAGTAGACCCTCTGATATAAAGGACACAACAACAACCAGTAGACCCTCTGATATAAAGGACACAACAACCAGTAGACCCTCTGATATAAAGGACACAACAACCAGTAGACCCTCTGATATAAAGGACACAACAACAACCAGTAGACCCTCTGATATAAAGGACACAACAACAACCAGTAGACCCTCTGATATAAAGGACACAACAACCAGTAGACCCTCTGATATAAAGGACAACAACAACCAGTAGACCCTCTGATATAAAGGACACAACAACAACCAGTAGACCCTCTGATATAAAGGACACAACAACAACCAGTAGACCCTCTGATATAAAGGACACAACAACCAGTAGACCCTCTGATATAAAGGACACAACAACAACCAGTAGACCCTCTGATATAAAGGACACAACAACCAGTAGACCCTCTGATATAAAGGACACAACAACCAGTAGACCCTCTGATATAAAGGACACAACAACAACCAGTAGACACAACAACCAGTAGACCCTCTGATATAAAGGACACAACAACCAGTAGACCCTCTGATATAAAGGACACAACAACCAGTAGACCCTCTGATATAAAGGACACAACAACAACCAGTAGACCCTCTGATATAAAGGACACAACAACAACCAGTAGACCCTCTGATATAAAGGACACAACAACCAGTAGACCCTCTGATATAAAGGACACAACAACAACCAGTAGACCCTCTGATATAAAGGACACAACAACCAGTAGACCCTCTGATATAAAGGACACAACAACCAGTAGACCCTCTGATATAAAGGACAACAACAACCAGTAGACCCTCTGATATAAAGGACACAACAACCAGTAGACCCTCTGATATAAAGGTAGACCCTCTGATATAAAGGACACAACAACCAGTAGACCCTCTGATATAAAGGACACAACAACCAGTAGACCCTCTGATATAAAGGACACAACAACAACCAGTAGACCCTCTGATATAAAGGACACAACAACAACCAGTAGACCCTCTGATATAAAGGACACAACAACCAGTAGACCCTCTGATATAAAGGACACAACAACAACCAGTAGACCCTCTGATATAAAGGACACAACAACCAGTAGACCCTCTGATATAAAGGACACAACAACAACCAGTAGACCCTCTGATATAAAGGACACAACAACCAGTAGACCCTCTGATATAAAGGACACAACAACCAGTAGACCCTCTGATATAAAGGACACAACAACCAGTAGACCCTCTGATATAAAGGACACAACAACAACCAGTAGACCCTCTGATATAAAGGACACAACAACAACCAGTAGACCCTCTGATATAAAGGACACAACAACAACCAGTAGACCCTCTGATATAAAGGACACAACAACAACCAGTAGACCCTCTGATATAAAGGACACAACAACCAGTAGACCCTCTGATATAAAGGACACAACAACAACCAGTAGACCCTCTGATATAAAGGACACAACAACAACCAGTAGACCCTCTGATATAAAGGACACAACAACCAGTAGACCCTCTGATATAAAGGACACAACAACCAGTAGACCCTCTGATATAAAGGACACAACAACCAGTAGACCCTCTGATATAAAGGACACAACAACCAGTAGACCCTCTGATATAAAGGACACAACAACAACCAGTAGACCCTCTGATATAAAGGACACAACAACAACCAGTAGACCCTCTGATATAAAGGACACAACAACAACCAGTAGACCCTCTGATATAAAGGACACAACAACCAGTAGACCCTCTGATATAAAGGACACAACAACCAGTAGACCCTCTGATATAAAGGACACACAACAACCAGTAGACCCTCTGATATAAAGGACACAACAACAACCAGTAGACCCTCTGATATAAAGGACACAACAACCAGTAGACCCTCTGATATAAAGGACACAACAACAACCAGTAGACCCTCTGATATAAAGGACACAACAACCAGTAGACCCTCTGATATAAAGGACACAACAACCAGTAGACCCTCTGATATAAAGGACACAACAACCAGTAGACCCTCTGATATAAAGGACACAACAACAACCAGTAGACCCTCTGATATAAAGGACACAACAACAACTGATATAAAGGACACAGTAGACCCTCTGATATAAAGGACACAACAACCAGTAGACCCTCTGATATAAAGGACACAACAACAACCAGTAGACCCTCTGATATAAAGGACACAACAACAACCAGTAGACCCTCTGATATAAAGGACACACAACAACCAGTAGACCCTCTGATATAAAGGACACAACAACCAGTAGACCCTCTGATATAAAGGACACAACAACAACCAGTAGACCCTCTGATATAAAGGACACAACAACCAGTAGACCCTCTGATATAAAGGACACAACAACCAGTAGACCCTCTGATATAAAGGACACAACAACCAGTAGACCCTCTGATATAAAGGACACAACAACCAGTAGACCCTCTGATATAAAGGACACAACAACAACCAGTAGACCCTCTGATATAAAGGACACAACAACAACCAGTAGACCCTCTGATATAAAGGACACAACAACCAGTAGACCCTCTGATATAACTGACACAACAACAACCAGTAGACCCTCTGATATAAACCCCTCTGATATAAAGGACACACAACAACCAGTAGACCCTCTGATATAAAGGACACAACAACCAGTAGACCCTCTGATATAAAGGACACAACAACCAGTAGACCCTCTGATATAAAGGACACAACAACCAGTAGACCCTCTGATATAACTGACACAACAACAACCAGTAGACCCTCTGATATAAAGGACACAACAACCAGTAGACTCTCTGATATAAAGGACACAACAACCAGTAGACCCTCTGATATAAAGGACACAACAACCAGTAGACCCTCTGATATAAAGGACAGAACAACCCGTAGACCCTCTGATATAAAGGACACAACAACAACCAGTAGACCCTCTGATATAAAGGACACAACAACAACCAGTAGACCCTCTGATATAAAGGACACAACAACCAGTAGACCCTCTGATATAACTGACACAACAACAACAACCAGTAGACCCTCTGATATAAAGGACACAACAACAACCAGTAGACCCTCTGATATAAAGGACACAACAACAACCAGTAGACCCTCTGATATAAAGGACACAACAACAACCAGTAGACCCTCTGATATAAAGGACACAACAACCAGTAGACCCTCTGATATAAAGGACACAACAACCAGTAGACCCTCTGATATAAAGGACACAACAACCAGTAGACCCTCTGATATAAAGGACACAACAACAACCAGTAGACCCTCTGATATAAAGGACACAACAACAACCAGTAGACCCTCTGATATAAAGGACACAACAACCAGTAGACCCTCTGATATAAAGGACACAACAACAACCAGTAGACCCTCTGATATAAAGGACACAACAACCAGTAGACCCTCTGATATAAAGGACACAACAACAACCAGTAGACCCTCTGATATAAAGGACACAACAACCAGTAGACCCTCTGATATAAAGGACACAACAACCAGTAGACCCTCTGATATAAAGGACACAACAACCAGTAGACCCTCTGATATAAAGGACACAACAACCAGTAGACCCTCTGAACAACAACCAGTAGACCCTCTGAACAACAACCAGTAGACCCTCTGATATAAAGGACACAACAACAACCAGTAGACCCTCTGATATAAAGGACACAACAACAACCAGTAGACCCTCTGATATAAAGGACACCACAACAACCAGTAGACCCTCTGATATAAAGGACACAACAACAACCAGTAGACCCTCTGATATAAAGGACACAACAACCAGTAGACCCTCTGATATAAAGGACACAACAACCAGTAGACCCTCTGATATAAAGGACACAACAACCAGTAGACCCTCTGAACAACAACCAGTAGACCCTCTGATATAAAGGACACAACAACAACCAGTAGACCCTCTGATATAAAGGACACAACAACCAGTAGACCCTCTGATATAAAGGACACAACAACAACCAGTAGACCCTCTGATATAAAGGACACAACAACAACCAGTAGACCCTCTGATATAAAGGACACAACAACCAGTAGACCCTCTGATATAAAGGACACAACAACAACCAGTAGACCCTCTGATATAAAGGACACAACAACCAGTAGACCCTCTGATATAAAGGACACAACAACCAGTAGACCCTCTGATATAAAGGACACAACAACAACCAGTAGACCCTCTGATATAAAGGACACAACAACAACCAGTAGACCCTCTGATATAAAGGACACAACAACCAGTAGACCCTCTGATATAAAGGACACAACAACCAGTAGACCCTCTGATATAACTGACACAACAACAACCAGTAGACCCTCTGATATAAAGGACACAACAACAACCAGTAGACCCTCTGATATAAAGGACACAACAACAACCAGTAGACCCTCTGATATAAAGGACACAACAACAACCAGTAGACCCTCTGATATAAAGGACACAACAACCAGTAGACCCTCTGATATAAAGGACACAACAACCAGTAGACCCTCTGATATAAAGGACACAACAACAACCAGTAGACCCTCTGATATAAAGGACACAACAACCAGTAGACCCTCTGATATAAAGGACACAACAACCAGTAGACCCTCTGATATAAAGGACACAACAACCAGTAGACCCTCTGATATAAAGGACACAACAACCAGTAGACCCTCTGATATAAAGGACACTACAACCAGTAGACTCTCTGATATAAAGGACACAACAACAACCAGTAGACCCTCTGATATAAAGGACACAACAACCAGTAGACCCTCTGATATAAAGGACACAACAACCAGTAGACCCTCTGATATAAAGGACACAACAACCAGTAGACCCTCTGATATAAAGGACACAACAACAACCAGTAGACCCTCTGATATAAAGGACACAACAACCAGTAGACCCTCTGATATAAAGGACACAACAACCAGTAGACCCTCTGATATAAAGGACACAACAACCAGTAGACCCTCTGATATAAAGGACACAACAACAACCAGTAGACCCTCTGATATAAAGGACACAACAACCAGTAGACCCTCTGATATAAAGGACACAACAACCAGTAGACCCTCTGATATAAAGGACACAACAACCAGTAGACCCTCTGATATAAAGGACACAACAACCAGTAGACCCTCTGATATAAAGGACACAACAACCAGTAGACCCTCTGATATAAAGGACACAACAACAACCAGTAGACCCTCTGATATAAAGGACAGAACAACCAGTAGACCCTCTGATATAAAGGACACAACAACCAGTAGACCCTCTGATATAAAGGACACAACAACAACCAGTAGACCCTCTGATATAAAGGACACAACAACCAGTAGACCCTCTGATATAAAGGACACAACAACCAGTAGACCCTCTGATATAAAGGACACAACAACCAGTAGACCCTCTGATATAAAGGACACAACAACAACCAGTAGACCCTCTGATATAAAGGACAGAACAACCAGTAGACTCTCTGATATAAAGGACACAACAACCAGTAGACTCTCTGATATAAAGGACACAACAACCAGTAGACCCTCTGATATAAAGGACACAACAACAACCAGTAGACCCTCTGATATAAAGGACACAACAACCAGTAGACCCTCTGATATAAAGGACACAACAACCAGTAGACCCTCTGATATTGATGATATAAAGGACACAACAACCAGTAGACCCTCTGATATAAATGACACAACAACAACCAGTAGACCCTCTGATATAAAGGACACAACAACCAGTAGACCCTCTGATATAAAGGACACAACAACCAGTAGACCCTCTGATATAAAGGACACAACAACCAGTAGACCCTCTGAACAACAACCAGTAGACCCTCTGATATAAAGGACACAACAACAACCAGTAGACCCTCTGATATAAAGGACACAACAACAACCAGTAGACCCTCTGATATAAAGGACACCACAACAACCAGTAGACCCTCTGATATAAAGGACACAACAACAACCAGTAGACCCTCTGATATAAAGGACACAACAACCAGTAGACCCTCTGATATAAAGGACACAACAACCAGTAGACCCTCTGATATAAAGGACACAACAACCAGTAGACCCTCTGAACAACAACCAGTAGACCCTCTGATATAAAGGACACAACAACAACCAGTAGACTCTCTGATATAAAGGACACAACAACAACCAGTAGACCCTCTGATATAAAGGACACAACAACCAGTAGACTCTCTGATATAAAGGACACAACAACCAGTAGACTCTCTGATATAAAGGACACAACAACCAGTAGACCCTCTGATATAAAGGACACAACAACCAGTAGACCCTCTGATATAAAGGACACAACAACAACCAGTAGACCCTCTGAACAACAACCAGTAGACCCTCTGATATAAAGGACACAACAACAACCAGTAGACCCTCTGATATAAAGGACACCACAACAACCAGTAGACCCTCTGATATAAAGGACACAACAACCAGTAGACTCTCTGATATAAAGGACACAACAACAACCAGTAGACCCTCTGATATAAAGGACACAACAACCAGTAGACCCTCTGATATAAAGGACACAACAACCAGTAGACCCTTTGATATAAAGGACACAACAACAACCAGTAGACCCTCTGAACAACAACCAGTAGACCCTCTGAACAACAACCAGTAGACCCTCCACCCACACAGGCAAGATGGTGAAGAAGGCGCAGCAGCGCCTCTTCAACCTCAGGAGGCTGATGAAAATTCGGCTTGTCACCAAAAACACTCACAAACTTTTACAGATGCACAATCGAGAACATCCTGTCAGGCTGTATCACCGCCTGGTACGACAACAACACCGCCTGGTACTCCCCCCACAACCGTAAGGCTCTCCAGAGGGTAGTGTCGTGATGTTGTATTAGTTAATGTGACGACTGTTGCTCATCGAATGATTACAAGTTTGTAATTGCTTAATTAACTGAATCAAGCAATAATTATCTCATTAACCTGGGGCACCATGGGAAAATATGTTGTTGTAAAATATCGATTTAACAACAGCCGCTAATTAATCAGTTACCGCTACAGTCTTGTTCTGAACGTCGCATAATCTGGGAATCTGCATGGACCCGGGTCTCACCAATGAGTTCGGACCCGGGTCTCACCAATGTGTTCGGACCCGGGTCTCACCAATGAGTTCGGACCCGGGTCTCACCAATGAGTTCGGACCCGGGTCTCACCAATGAGTTCCACACCAATCTTAGTTGAGTATTTATTTACTAGAAAGCTAAAATGATGATCAAAGATACACATACACAAAAACACATTCTAGGCTACCGATTAGAACTTAGTATAACGGGCCAACACACTATGACGCGTGTTGCCCAAAATGGGGATTTAAAAGAGAGAGAAAAAGAGAAAGTACACGAGAGAAATATACATTTGGGTGCATTTGTCGGCTATGCTTATTCTAACCTTAGCCTTGCCCCAAACTGCCGCTCTTATGGGTCAGAATATAATGATGTAATTACATGAGGAAGTTCGCTGTGGATCCTCCGCATGAACCGTTCAGGCTGCTCAATGACGCACTTCTCCTGCGCTCCTCTCTGGTCGTCCTCACGATGTCAGTGTCCTTTTGGCTTAGGAGTCTGTTCCCTTGCCCTTGTTCTGGAAGGGGTCTTCTGTAGCTCAGAGCTCACAGCGTAGGAATGAAACAGTGTAAATACCACAATTCAATGGGAGGTGGAGGCTAGGTGGTTCGACTTGAATTCACTCGCTTAGACACAGCTGCTCATCCGTAGCTTGGGTAGAAAAAGATGTCTTCAAACTTGTGTTGCGTTTTGGGTTCGTTGACTTTTTAGACTTCGGCTGCAGCTTGGGTCACGTAGTCTTATCTGGAAATTCTTTACTCACAGGTTTTATACCCTCGTGTCAGAAGTGGGCGTAACCGCCTTTAGGGCACTTCTCTGGGCCTACCAAGTTGTGGGCAAGGTCTAGATTTGACTCAAATCCAATGTTATTGGATGTTATCTATTAACCTTTAATAACAGAACAAAATGACAAACATTTTCATATTCCATCTATCGTCATGACCACCAAATGACATACATTTTCATATTCCATCTATCGTCATGACCACCAAATTACATACATTTTCATTTTCCATCTATCGTCATGACCACCAAATGACATACATTTTCATATTCCATCTATCGTCATGACCACCAAATGACATACATTTTCATATTCCATCTATCGTCATGACCACCAAATGAACATTTTCATATTCCATCTATCGTCATGACCACCAAATGACATACATTTTCATAGTCCATCTATCGTCATGACCACCAAATGACATACATTTTCATAGTCCATCTATCGTCATGACCTGTGGCTGACGGAAACCATTGTTCCAAAGTCCCTTTATTTCATGTTTAATGTTCTGAGGCTGGTTCTCCATAGTAACAGGACAAAGGAATGTGTCTGTGGCCTGAGATTTACCAGGGGCGTGAGGGGCCATAAAACCCCCACATCTTCAGACCCCTAGATCTCTCCTCCTCTGTTGGGGTTGAGAGATAATCTGTAGGGTTGTGGTCTCCTGTAACCTGACCTGATCAGGACAGTCATGACAGTAGTGAGGTCTGCACAACGCATCACCGGGGGCAAACTACGTGCCCTCCAGGACACCTACACCACCCGATGTCACAGGAAGGCCAAAAAGATCATCAAGGACAACAACCACCCGAGCCACTGCCTGTTCACCCCGATATCATCCAGAAGGCGAGGTCAGTACAGGTGCATCAAAGCTGGGACCGAGAGACTGTAAAACAGCTTCTATCTCAAGGCCATCAGACTGTTAAACAGCCATCAATAACATTGAGTGGCTTCTGCCAACATACTGACTCAATCTCGAGCCACTTTAATAATTAAAAATTGATGTAATAAATGTATCACTAGTCACTTTAAACAATGCCACTTCATATAATGTTTACATATCCTACATTACTCATCTCATATGTATATACTGTACTCTACACCATCTACTGCATCTTGCCTACGCCTCTCTGTACCATCACTCATTCATATATCTTTATGTACATATTCTTATTCATTCCTTTCCACTTGTGTGTATAAGGTAGTTGTTGTGAAATTGTTAGGTAAGATTTCTTGTTAGATATTACTGCACGGTCGGAACTAGAAGCACAAGCATTTCGCTACACTCGCTTAACATCTGCTAACCGTGTGTATGTGACAAATAAAATTGGATTTGATTTGATTTGAGAAGACCCCCAGTGGTATTAGTCAAGAGGACCCAGTGGTATTCATCAAAAGAGTAGTGGTAATTGTACAAGTGTGTGTGTGTGTGTGTGCGTGTGTGTACGTGTGTGCGTGCTTGTGTGTGTGTGTGTGTGTGCGTGCTTGTGTGTGTACGAGCTTGTGTGTGTGTGTGTGTGTGTGTGTATGCGTAGAAACCCGAAAGGTAATTGTCACAGAGGTGTCTCAGCTCTCCCACTCATATTAACAACAGTTTAACTGGTTCTGGTGGGAATCGGCCTGATACAGACTCTCCGTGACATTGCATTAACACAGCCATGGCATATCTCACTTCACCCGTTAAACCGTATGGCGCTGCTGTGTTTAATCAAGTCATCTCAGCCGTAGGCGACAGTTTTCAATAGAGTGGTGTTCTCGGGCATATCAAGGTATATTTGCTGGGAATTAACATCAAATTCAAGGACAGGAGGAGGTGTAAGGTTGAGGATATCGTAAAATAGACACTGCGGTAGTGACAGACATTTAGCAGTGACTAGTCATTCACTATGATGAGCAATTCCATGGGCATCATTTATAACCAGTAGCAATAACATGGGCCTCATTTATAACCTGTAGCAATACCATGGGCATCATTTATAACCAGTAGCAATACCATGGGCCTCATTTATAATCAATATCAATACCATGGGCCTCATATATAACCAACAGCAATACCAAGGGCCTCATTTATAACCAATAGCAATACCAAGGGCCTTATTTATAACCAATAGCAATACCAAGGGCCTTATTTCTAACCAATAGCAATACCAAGGGCCTCATTTATAACCAATAGCAATACCAGGGGCCTCATTTATAACCAATAGCAATACCAGGGGCCTTATTTATAACCAATAGCAATACCAGGGGCCTCATTTATAACCAACAGCAATACCAGGGGCCTCATTTATAACCAATAGCAATACCAGGGGCCTCATTTATAACCAACAGCAATACCAGGGGCCTCATTTATAACCAATAGCAATACCAGGGGCCTCATTTATAACCAATAGCAATACCAGGGGCCTCATTTATAACCAATAGCAATACCAGGGGCCTCATTTATAACCAATAGCAATACCAGGGGCCTCATTTATAACCAATAGCAATACCAGGGGCCTCATTTATAACCAACAGCAATACCAGGGGCCTCATTTATAACCAACAGCAATACCAGGGGCCTCATTTATAACCAATAGCAATACCAGGGGCCTCATTTATAACCAATGCGTACATTTCTCAAAACAATTCACACAAAGGTGAGGAATTTATTCTGCAGTGGTTCAATAAAATAAAATAAATCATTTCCTCAGAACACCCTCATCAGCCCACTTCCTGTTGTTTACGAAGCATTTGGCAAATACATTTGATTTGACTAAAGGTGATTGGTTTGGGAATTCAACCAGTGATCAGGAGATCCGGTGCTGTTTTCAGGTAAGCTACGCTACGTCAGGTCAGTGGGATAGGTAGGAGTTTACGTAGAAATAAGAACGAGCACAATACTCACAATACTCACTATATGCTGATGACTGCAGCCCCAGGACTCACACTATTTAACACAGAGGTGGAATACCTGCTATATGCTGATGACTTGGTACTTATATCACCAACCAAAGAAGGTCTTCAACAGAACATTAATATTCTGGAGCAATACTGCCATAATTGTTCCCTGGCAATACATTTCCAAAAAACAAAAATCATGATTCCTCCCCCCCCATCCAGGGGGTGTAGTTGTGTATCAAGGGGTAAGGCCCTGTGATACGCTAGTGTCCAGGGGGTGATGTTGTGTATCAAGGGGTAAGGCCCTGTGATACGCTAGTGTCCAGGGGGTGATGTTGTGTATCAAGGGGTAAGGCCATGTGATACGCTAGTGTCCAGGGGGTGATGTTGTGTATCAAGGGGTAAGGCCCTGTGATACGCTAGTGTCCAGGGGGTGATGTTGTGTATCAAGGGGTAAGGCCCTGTGATACGCTAGTGTTCAAGGGGTGTAGTTGTGTATCAAGGGGTAAGGCCCTGTGATACGCTAGTGTTCAAGGGGTGTAGTTGTGTATCAAGGGGTAAGGCCCTGTGATACGCTAGTGTTCAAGGGGTGTAGTTGTGTATCAAGGGGTAAGGCCCTGTGATACGCTAGTGTCCAGGGGGTGTAGTTGTGTATCAAGGGGTAAGGCCCTGTGATACGCTAGTGTCCAGGGGGTGATGTTGTGTATCAAGGGGTAAGGCCCTGTGATACGCTAGTGTCCAGGGGGTGATGTTGTGTATCAAGGGGTAAGGCCATGTGATACGCTAGTGTCCAGGGGGTGATGTTGTGTATCAAGGGGTAAGGCCCTGTGATACGCTAGTGTCCAGGGGGTGATGTTGTGTATCAAGGGGTAAGGTCCTGTGATACGCTAGTGTCTAGGGGGTGATGTTGTGTATCAAGGGGTAAGGCCCTGTGATACGCTAGTGTCTAGGGGGTGATGTTGTGTATCAAGGGGTAAGGCCCTGTGATACGCTAGTGTCTAGGGGGTGATGTTGTGTATCAAGGGGTAAGGCCCTGTGATACGCTAGTGTCTAGGGGGTGTAGTTGTGTATCAAGGGGTAAGGCCCTGTGATACGTTAGTGTCTAGGGGGTGTAGTTGTGTATCAAGGGGTAAGGCCCTGTGATACGCTAGTGTCTAGGGGGTGATGTTGTGTATCAAGGGGTAAGGCCCTGTGATACGCTAGTGTCTAGGGGGTGATGTTGTGTATCAAGGGGTAAGGCCCTGTGATACGCTAGTGTCTAGGGGGTGTAGTTGTGTATCAAGGGGTAAGGCCCTGTGATACGCTAGTGTCTAGGGGGTGTAGTTGTGTATCAAGGGGTAAGGCCCTGTGATACGCTAGTGTCTAGGGGGTGATGTTGTGTATCAAGGGGTAAGGCCCTGTGATACGCTAGTGTCTAGGGGGTGTAGTTGTGTATCAAGGGGTAAGGCCCTGTGATACGCTAGTGTCTAGGGGGTGTAGTTGTGTATCAAGGGGTAAGGCCCTGTGATACGCTAGTGTCTAGGGGGTGTAGTTGTGTATCAAGGGGTAAGGCCCTGTGATACGCTAGTGTCTAGGGGGTGTAGTTGTGTATCAAGGGGTAAGGCCCTGTGATACGCTAGTGTCTAGGGGGTGTAGTTGTGTATCAAGGGGTAAGGCCCTGTGATACGCTAGTGTCTAGGGGGTGTAGTTGTGTATCAAGGGGTAAGGCCCTGTGATACGCTAGTGTCTAGGGGGTGTAGTTGTGTATCAAGGGGTAAGGCCCTGTGATACGCTAGTGTCCAGGGGGTGATGTTGTGTATCAAGGGGTAAGGCCCTGTGATACGCTAGTGTTTAGGGGGTGTAGTTGTGTATCAAGGGGTAAGGCCCTGTGATACGCTAGTGTCTAAGGGGTGTAGTTGTGCATCAAGGGGTAAGGCCCTGTGATACACTAGTGTCCAGGGGGTGTAGTTGTGCATCAAGGGGTAAGGCCCTGTGATACGCTAGTGTCTAGGGGGTGTAGTTGTGTATCAAGGGGTAAGGCCCTGTGATACGCTAGTGTCTAGGGGGTGTAGTTGTGCATCAAGGGGTAAGGCCCTGTGATACACTAGTGTCCAGGGGGTGTAGTTGTGCATCAAGGGGTAAGGCCCTGTGATACACTAGTGTCCAGGGGGTGTAGTTGTGCATCAAGGGGTAAGGCCCTGTGATACACTAGTGTCCAGGGGGTGTAATTGTGCATCAAGGGGTAAGGCCCTGTGATACACTAGTGCCCAGGGGGTGTAGTTGTGTATCAAGGGGTAAGGCCCTGTGATACACTAGTGTTCAAGGGGTGTAGTTGTGTATCAAGGGGTAAGGCCCTGTGATACGCTAGTGTCCAGGGAGTGTAGTTGTGTATCAAGGGGTAAGGCCCTGTGATACGCTAGTGTCCAGGGAGTGTAGTTGTGTATCAAGGGGTAAGGCCCTGTGATACACTAGTGTCCAGGGAGTGTAGTCGTGTATCAAGGGGTAAGGCCTTGCGATACACTAGTGTCCAGGGGGTGTAGTCGTGTATCAAGGGGTAAGGCCTTGCGATAAATTAGTCTCCAGGGGGTGTAGTTGTGCATCAAGGGGTAAGGCCCTGTGATACACTAGTGTCCAGGGGATGTAGTTGTGCATCAAGGGGTAAGGCCCTGTGATACGCTAGTGTCCAGGGGGTGTAGTCATGCATCAAGGGGTAAGGCCTTGCGATACACTAGTGTCCAGGGGGTGTAGTCGTGTATCAAGGGGTAAGGCCTTGCGATAAACTAGTCTCCAGGGGGTGTAGTTGTGCATCAAGGGGTAAGGCCCTGTGATACACTAGTGTCCAGGGGATGTAGTTGTGTATCAAGGGGTAAGGCCTTGCGATACACTAGTCTCCAGGGGATGTAGTTGTGCATCAAGGGGTAAGGCCCTGTGATACACTAGTGTCCAGGGGGTGTAGTTGTGCATCAAGGGGTAAGGCCCTGTGATACACTAGTGTCCAGGGGGTGTAGTCATGCATCAAGCTGTTTCCTACATATCCTCAGACAGTATAAAACTGACTGGAAATATGCATCCATCAAAAACAGATATGCAAATGTTGTTTTATCAATGTGGCTCGTACGTTAAGAGAACGGAGATCAATCCATTGGTCACAGACGTCTAATTCCACGTTGGTTCAACATAAGTTTGTTTAAATGACGTGGATACGACATTGCTTCCACCAGTGTGTGTGTCCATTTGGAAGAGAGTCAATTCAACTTTCTAACAGACTAAACAGACTGTGTGTGTGTGTGTGTGTGTGTTTTGTGTGTGTGTGTTTTGTGTGTGTGTACGTGTGCGTGTGTGTATCAGTCTGTCTGATGTGATGTGCCAATGACTTGTGAGCAGTGAGCTGTGAGCAAATCCAATTGATTGATCTGTGGGCTGAAGGAAACAGACTGATGATCTAACAGCACCAATCTGACACGGTTCATCCATCACGTATAGACTGTTTCCCCAGCCGATACGGCCTAGACGTCAGCCTTGGAGCGTGTCAAATCCTGGTCACGTCGAAGACCATTCTAAAGTTCCTCCAACAGTATCCAAGAACACTATGCACCAACGGACAGAAAAAAAAACCTACCAAGTCTGAACCAACTCTGTACACCAACCACAGAGAAAACAAACAAGAACTGTTCTAATAGAACATTCAAGAACTATTCTAATAGAACATTCAAGAACTCTTCTAGTAGAACATTCAAGAACTCTTCTAGTAGAACATTGAAGAAGTATTCTAGTAGAACATAGAACATACAGGAACTCTCCTCTAATAGAACATTCAAGAACTCTTCTAGTAGAACATTCAAGAACTCTTCCAGTAGAACTTTCAAGAACTCTTCTAGTAGAACGTTCAAGAACTCTTCTAATAGAAGGTTCAAGAACTCTTCTAGTAGAACATTCAAGAACTCTTCTAATAGAACATTCAAGAACTCTTCTAGTAGAACATTCAAGAACTCTTCTAGTAGAACATTCAAGAACTATTCTAATAGAACATTCAAGAACTCTTCTAGTAGAACATTCAAGAACTCTTCTAGTAGAACGTTCAAGAACTCTTCTAGTAGAACATTCAAGAACTCTTCTAGTAGAACATTCAAGAACTCTTCCAGTAGAACTTTCAAGAACTCTTCTAATAGAACATACAGGAACTCTCCTCTAATGGAACATACAAGAACACTTCTAATAGAACATACAGGAACTCTCCTCTAATGGAACATACAAGAACTCTTCTAATAGAACATACAGGAACTCTCCTCTAATGGAACATACAAGAACACTTCTAATAGAACATACAGGAACACAAGGTATACACTACGGGAATATCAAAGTTCCAGAATGAGATGGATGTAGGATTTTCTAGAACCTCATTCATTGCCTCCACAAGGCAATCAAACAAGCGAAATGCCGCTATATATATGTATAGGCACAAAGTGGAGTCGTAATTCAATGGCTCAGACACGAGGCGTATGTGGCAGGGTCTACAGGAAATCACGGAACTACAAAAAGAAAACCAGCCATGTCACGGACACCAAAGTCATGCTTTCAGACAAACTAAACACTTTCTTTGCCCGCTTTGAGGATAACACAGTGCCACCCCCGCGGCCCGCTAAGAAGGACTGCGCCCCCCCCCCCACTCCCTTTTCTAGTGGCCGACGTGAGTAAAACATTTAAACGTTCTAACCCTCGCAAGGCCGCTGGTCCAGACGACATCACTAGCCACGTCCTCAGAGCATGCGCAGACCATGTTTACGGACTTATTCAATCTCTCCCTATCCCAGTCTGCTGTCCCCACATGCTTCAAAATGGCTACCATTGTTCCTTTACCTTTACTAAATGACTACCGCCCAGTAGCACTCACTTCTGTCATCATGTAGTGCTTTGAGAGACTAGTCAAGGATCACCTCCACCCTACCGGCCACTCTAGACCCACTTCAGTTTGCATACCGCCCCAACAGGTCCACAGACGATGCAATCACCATCACACTGCCCTATCCCATCTGGACAAGAGGAATACCTATGTAAGAATGCTGTTCATTGACTAAACCTCAGCATTCAACGCCATAGTAGAATTCAACACCATAGTAATCCTCCAAGCTTATCATCAAGCTGGAGACCCTGGGTCTCAACCTCGCCCTCTACAATTGGGTCCTGGCCATTCTGATGGGCCACCCCCAGGTGGTGAAAGTAGGAAACAACATCTCCACTTCGCTGACCCTCAACACTGGGGCCCCACAAAGGTGCGTGCTCAGCCCCCTCACGAGGGAGCGTGCTCAGCCCCCTCCTGCACTCCCTGTTCACCCACGACTGTGGCCATGCACGCCTCCAACTCAATCATCAAGTTTGCAGACGACACAACAGCCTGGGGCGTCAGGGTAGCCTAGTGGTTAGAGCGTTGGACTAGTTGCAAGGTTGCAAGTTCAAATCCCCGAGCTGACAAGGTTCAAATCTGTCGTTCTGCCCCTGAAGAGGCAGTTAACCCACTGTTCCTAGTCCGTCATTGTAAATAAGAATTTGTTCTTAACTGACTTACCTGGTTAAAAAAATATAATAATTACCAACAATGACGAGACAGCCTACAAGGAGGAGGTGAGGGCACTCGGAGTGTGGTGTCAGGAAAACAACCTCTCACTCAACGTCAACAAAACAAAGGTGATGATTGTGGACTTCAGGAAACAGCAGAGGGAGCAGCCCCTTATCCACATCGACGGGACAGCAGTGGAGAAGGTAGAACGTTTTTCAACCTCAAGAGGCTGAAGAAATGTGTCTTGTCAACCAAAACGCTGACAAACTTTTACAGATGCGCAATCGAGAGCATCCTGTCAGCCTGTATCACAGCCTGGTACGGCAGCTGCACTGCCCACAACCGCAAGGCTCTCCAGAGGGTAGTGAGGTCTGCACAGCGCATCACCGGGGGCAAACTACCTTCCCTCCAGGACACCTACACCACCCGATGTCACAGGAAGGCCAAAAAGATCAGCAAGGACAACAACCACCCGAGCTACTGCCTGTTCACAGCGCTACCATCCAGAAGGCGAAGTCAGTACAGGTGCATCAAAGTTGGGACCGAGAGACTTAAAAACAACTTTTATCTCAAGGCCATCAGACCGTAAACAGCCATCAATAACTCAGAGAGGCTGCTGCCTACATTGAGACCCAATCACTGGCCACTTGAATAAATGGATCACTAGTCCCTTTAAACAATGCCACTTTAAATAATGCCACTTTAATAATGTTTACACATCTTATTTATGCATATCGCGGCACCTCCTCTGCAGTGCAGGGGCGGTTCCTCCTGCAGGCAGAGGAGGGTCGTTAGTGATTGGCGTCACCTGGGATCAGAGTATTTCATCTCTCTCTCTCTCTCTCTCTCTCTCTCTCTCTTCCTCCAGGTATGAACCTGTTTTGTTTGTTCTGTTGTAGTTTTCACTCAGTCATTCACACACACAGATTCACGCATCCCTGCACTTTACATACACCTTACATTATGATACTTCCACACCTCATTCCTTTTTCTTACTTTAAAGTTAATCGTTTTTGTTACAATAAAGAACATGTTTTGATTGGCTGATGTTTGATGTTTTGATATACCTGTTGTTCGCCTCCCCTCATTTTTGCCACAGGCTATGAGCCAGCCTGTGACAATATGTATATACTGTATTTTATACCATCTATTGCACCTTGCCTATGCCACTCGGCCATCGCTCATCCATATATTTATATGTACATATTCTCATTCCATCCCTTTAGATTTGTGTGTATTAGGTAGTTGTTGGGAAAATGTTAGATAACTTGTTAGATATTACTGCACTGTCGGAACTAGAAGCACAAGCATTTCACAAGAATCGCATTAAAAATCTGCTAACCATGTGTACGTGACCAATAGAATTTGATTTGATGTGATTTGACTGTGTAGACTGTGTAAGACAAAACCCACAAAGAGACAACAGGCAAATACATACGAGGTCTCAATGTCTACACAGCGACAGCAGGGCGAGTTCAAACCGCAGTAGGATGGCTCTTCTCACAGGTGAGTGAATCAGCTGAGCGCATGTTTGTGAATAATAATAATATTAACCCATTTTATGTGGCGGAGGCCTGTCAGGGTCCTCAAAGGCCTACATACAGTATGAGCCCAGTGCAGTACGTCAGGAGGCCTACATACAGTATGAGCCCAGTGCAGTACGTCAGGAGGTCTACATACAGTATGAGCCCAGTGCAGTACGTCAGGAGGCCTACATACAGTATGAGCCCAGTGCAGTACGTCAGGAGGCCTACATACAGTATGAGCCCAGTGCAGTACGTCAGGAGTCCTACATACAGTATGAGCCCAGTGCAGTACGTCAGGAGTCCTACATACAGTATGAGCCCAGTGCAGTACATAAGATCATTCCATCAATTTCATCAATCAAAGTCAAATTTGATTCAAAGGACCAGACAAAACAGGACAGATAAAAAGAGGATGGGGGGGGGGGGTAGAGGATACAAACCTGGTTTAGGGTAGAGGTTACAAACTGGTTTAGGGTAGAGGATACAAACTGGTTTAGGGTAGAGGATACAAACTGGTTTAGGGTAGAGGTTACAAACTGGTTTAGGGTAGAGGTTACAAACTGGTTTAGGGTAGAGGATACAAACTGGTTTAGGGTAAAGGTTACAAACCTGGTTTAGGGTAGAGGATACAAACTGGTTTAGGGTAGAGGTTACAAACCTGGTTTAGGGTAAAGGTTACTAACCTGGTTTAGGGTAGAGGATACAAACCTGGTTTAGGGTAGAGGTTCAAGTGTTGGGGTTGGGATATGAACCTGGTTTGGGGTAAATGTTTAGGTGGTGGGGTTGGGATATGAACCTGGTTTGGGGTAAATGTTTAGGTGGTGGGGTTGGGATATGAACCTGGTTTGGGGTAAATGTTTAGGTGGTGGGGTTGGGATATGAACCTGGTTTGGGGTAAATGTTTAGGTGGTGGGGTTGGGATATGAACCTGGTTTGGGGTAAATGTTTAGGTGGTGGGGTTGGGATATGAACCTGGTTTAGGGTAAATGTTTAGGTGGTGGGGTTGGGATATGAACCTGGTTTGGGGTAAATGTTTAGGTGGTGGGGTTGGGATATGAACCTGGTTTGGGGTAAATGTTTAGGTGGTGGGGTTGGGATATGAACCTGGTTTGGGGTAAATGTTTAGGTGGTGGGGTTGGGATATGAACCTGGTTTGGGGTAAATGTTTAGGTGGTGGGGTTGGGATATGAACCTGTTTTAGGGTAAATGTTTAGGTGGTGGGGTTGGGATATGAACCTGTTTTAGGGTAAATGTTTAGGTGGTGGGGTTGGGATATGAACCTGGTTTAGGGTAAATGTTTAGGTGGTGGGGTTGGGATATGAACCTGGTTTGGGGTAAATGTTTAGGTGGTGGGGTTGGGATATGAACCTGGTTTAGGGTAAATGTTTAGGTGGTGGGGTTGGGATATGAACCTGGTTTAGGGGTAAATGTTTAGGTGGTGGGGTTGGGATATGAACCTGGTTTAGGGTAAATGTTTAGGTGGTGGGGTTGGGATATGAACCTGGTTTGGGGTAAATGTTTAGGTGGTGGGGTTGGGATATGAACCTGGTTTGGGGTAAATGTTTAGGTGGTGGGGTTGGGATATGAACCTGGTTTAGGGTAAATGTTTAGGTGGTGGGGTTGGGATATGAACCTGGTTTGGGGTAAATGTTTAGGTGGTGGGGTTGGGATATGAACCTGTTTTAGGGTAAATGTTTAGGTGGTGGGGTTGGGATATGAACCTGGTTTGGGGTAAATGTTTAGGTGGTGGGGTTGGGATATGAACCTGGTTTGGGGTAAATGTTTAGGTGGTGGGGTTGGGATATGAACCTGGTTTGGGGTAAATGTTTAGGTGGTGGGGTTGGGATATGAACCTGGTTTAGGGGTAAATGTTTAGGTGGTGGGGTTGGGATATGAACCTGGTTTGGGGTAAATGTTTAGGTGGTGGGGTTGGGATATGAACCTGGTTTAGGGTAAATGTTTAGGTGGTGGGGTTGGGATATGAACCTGGTTTAGGGGTAAATGTTTAGGTGGTGGGGTTGGGATATGAACCTGGTTTAGGGGTAAATGTTTAGGTGGTGGGGTTGGGATATGAACCTGGTTTAGGGTAAATGTTTAGGTGGTGGGGTTGGGATATGAACCTGGTTTAGGGTAAATGTTTAGGTGGTGGGGTTGGGATATGAACCTGGTTTAGGGGTAAATGTTTAGGTGGTGGGGTTGGGATATGAACCTGGTTTAGGGTAAATGTTTAGGTGGTGGGGTTGGGATATGAACCTGGTTTAGGGTAAATGTTTAGGTGGTGGGGTTGGGATATGAACCTGGTTTAGGGGTAAATGTTTAGGTGGTGGGGTTGGGATATGAACCTGGTTTAGGGTAAATGTTTAGGTGGTGGGGTTGGGATATGAACCTGGTTTAGGGTAAATGTTTAGGTGGTGGGGTTGGGATATGAACCTGGTTTAGGGTAAATGTTTAGGTGGTGGGGTTGGGATATGAACCTGGTTTAGGGTAAATGTTTAGGTGGTGGGGTTGGGATATGAACCTGGTTTAGGGTAAATGTTTAGGTGGTGGGGTTGGGATATGAACCTGGTTTAGGGGTAAATGTTTAGGTGGTGGGGTTGGGATAAGAACCTGGTTTAGGGGTAAATGTTTAGGTGGTGGGGTTGGGATATGAACCTGGTTTAGGGTAAATGTTTAGGTGGTGGGGTTGGGATATGAACCTGGTTTAGGGTAAATGTTTAGGTGGTGGGGTTGGGATATGAACCTGGTTTAGGGGTAAATGTTTAGGTGGTGGGGTTGGGATATGAACCTGGTTTAGGGTAAATGTTTAGGTGGTGGGGTTGGGATATGAACCTGGTTTAGGGTAAATGTTTAGGTGGTGGGGTTGGGATATGAACCTGGTTTAGGGGTAAATGTTTAGGTGGTGGGGTTGGGATATGAACCTGGTTTAGGGGTAAATGTTTAGGTGGTGGGGTTGGGATATGAACCTGGTTTAGGGGTAAATGTTTAGGTGGTGGGGTTGGGATATGAACCTGGTTTAGGGGTAAATGTTTAGGTGGTGGGGTTGGGATATGAACCTGGTTTAGGGGTAAATGTTTAGGTGGTGGGGTTGGGATATGAACCTGGTTTAGGGGTAAATGTTTAGGTGGTGGGGTTGGGATATGAACCTGGTTTAGGGGTAAATGTTTAGGTGGTGGGGTTGGGATATGAACCTGGTTTAGGGGTAAATGTTTAGGTGGTGGGGTTGGGATATGAACCTGGTTTAGGGGTAAATGTTTAGGTGGTGGGGTTGGGATATGAACCTGGTTTAGGGGTAAATGTTTAGGTGGTGGGGTTGGGATATGAACCTGGTTTAGGGGTAAATGTTTAGGTGGTGGGGTTGGGATATGAACCTGGTTTAGGGGTAAATGTTTAGGTGGTGGGGTTGGGATATGAACCTGGTTTAGGGGTAAATGTTTAGGTGGTGGGGTTGGGATATGAACCTGGTTTAGGGGTAAATGTTTAGGTGGTGGGGTTGGGATATGAACCTGGTTTAGGGGTAAATGTTTAGGTGGTGGGGTTGGGATATGAACCTGGTTTGGGGGTAAATGTTTAGGTGGTGGGGTTGGGATATGAACCTGGTTTAGGGGTAAATGTTTAGGTGGTGGGGTTGGGATATGAACCTGGTTTAGGGGTAAATGTTTAGGTGGTGGGGTTGGGATATGAACCTGGTTTAGGGGTAAATGTTTAGGTGGTGGGGTTGGGATATGAACCTGGTTTAGGGGTAAATGTTTAGGTGGTGGGGTTGGGATATGAACCTGGTTTAGGGGTAAATGTTTAGGTGGTGGGGTTGGGATATGAACCTGGTTTAGGGGTAAATGTTTAGGTGGTGGGGTTGGGATATGAACCTGGTTTAGGGGTAAATGTTTAGGTGGTGGGGTTGGGATATGAACCTGGTTTAGGGGTAAATGTTTAGGTGGTGGGGTTGGGATATGAACCTGGTTTAGGGGTAAATGTTTAGGTGGTGGGGTTGGGATATGAACCTGGTTTAGGGGTAAATGTTTAGGTGGTGGGGTTGGGATATGAACCTGGTTTAGGGGTAAATGTTTAGGTGGTGGGGTTGGGATATGAACCTGGTTTAGGGGTAAATGTTTAGGTGGTGGGGTTGGGATATGAACCTGGTTTAGGGGTAAATGTTTAGGTGGTGGGGTTGGGATATGAACCTGGTTTAGGGGTAAATGTTTAGGTGGTGGGGTTGGGATATGAACCTGGTTTAGGGGTAAATGTTTAGGTGGTGGGGTTGGGATATGAACCTGGTTTAGGGGTAAATGTTTAGGTGGTGGGGTTGGGATATGAACCTGGTTTAGGGGTAAATGTTTAGGTGGTGGGGTTGGGATATGAACCTGGTTTGGGGGTAAATGTTTAGGTGGTGGGGTTGGGATATGAACCTGGTTTGGGGTAAATGTTTAAGAAGAATGAATCAAATAAATCATCACAACAAAGGAATGTAGCTATTGAGCTAGAAATGAAATGAACATCCCGACAGTGTAAACAATGACAACACTTAGGATAGAGGCAGGGTGCTGGGCATCCTACAACACTTAGACTGACGGGGATAGAGGCAGGGTGCTGGGCATCCTACAACACTTAGACTGGCGGGGATAGAGGCAGGGTGCTGGGCATCCTACAACACTTAGATGGGCATCCTACGACACTTAGACTGGCGGGGATAGAGGCGGGGTGCTGGGCATCCTACAACACTTAGATGGGCATCCTACGACACTTAGACTGGCGGGGATAGAGGCGGGGTGCTGGGCATCCTACAACACTTAGACTGGCGGGGATGGAGGCGGGGTGCTGGGCATCCTACGACACTTAGACTGGCGGGGATAGAGGCGGGGTGCTGGGCATCCTACAACACTTAGACTGGCGGGGATGGAGGCGGGGTGCTGGGCATCCTACAACACTTAGACTGGCGGGGATAGAGGCAGGGTGCTGGGCATCCTACAACATTTAGACTGACGGGGATAGAGGCAGGGTGCTGGGCATCCTACAACACTTAGACTGGCGGGGATAGAGGCGGGGTGCTGGGCATCCTACAACACTTAGACTGGCGGGGATGGAGGCAGGGTGCTGGGCATCCTACAACACTTAGACTGACGGGGATGGAGGCAGGGTGCTGGGCATCCTACAACACTTAGACTGGCGGGGATGGAGGCAGGGTGCTGGGCATCCTACAACACTTAGACTGACGGGGATGGAGGCGGGGTGCTGGGCATCCTACAACATTTAGACTGACGGGGATAGAGGCAGGGTGCTGGGCATCCTACAACACTTAGACTGGCGGGGATAGAGGCGGGGTGCTGGGCATCCTACAACACTTAGACTGGCGGGGATGGAGGCAGGGTGCTGGGCATCCTACAACACTTAGACTGACGGGGATGGAGGCAGGGTGCTGGGCATCCTACGACACTTAGACTGACGGGGATAGAGGCAGGGTGCTGGGCATCCTACAACACTTAGACTGGCGGGGATAGAGGCGGGGTGCTGGGCATCCTACGACACTTAGACTGGCGGGGATAAAGGCAGGGTGCTGGGCATCCTACAACACTTAGACTGGCGGGGATAGAGGCAGGGTGCTGGGCATCCTACAACATTTAGACTGACGGGGATGGAGGCGGGGTGCTGGGCATCCTACGACACTTAGACTGGCGGGGATAGAGGCGGGGTGCTGGGCATCCTACAACACTTAGACTGATGGGGATAGAGGCAGGGTGCTGGGCATCCTACAACACTTAGACTGACGGGGATAGAGGCGGGGTGCTGGGCATCCTACGACACTTAGACTGGCGGGGATAGAGGCGGGGTGCTGGGCATCCTACAACATTTAGACTGACGGGGATGGAGGCGGGGTGCTGGGCATCCTACGACACTTAGACTGGCGGGGATAGAGGCAGGGTGCTGGGCATCCTACAACACTTAGACTGGCGGGGATAGAGGCAGGGTGCTGGGCATCCTACGACACTTAGACTGGCGGGGATAGAGGCAGGGTGCTGGGCATCCTACGACACTTAGACTGGCGGGGATAGAGGCAGGGTGCTGTGCATCCTACAACACTTAGACTGACGGGGATGGAGGCGGGGTGCTGGGCATCCTACAACACTTAGACTGGCGGGGATAGAGGCAGGGTGCTGGGCATCCTACAACACTTAGACTGACGGGGATGGAGGCAGGGTGCTGGGCATCCTACAACACTTAGACTGACGGGGATGGAGGCAGGGTGCTGGGCATCCTACAACACTTAGACTGACGGGGATGGAGGCAGGGTGCTGGGCATCCTACAACACTTAGACTGACGGGGATAGAGGCAGGGTGCTGGGCATCCTACAACACTTAGACTGACGGGGATGGAGGCAGGGTGCTGGGCATCCTACAACACTTAGACTGGCGGGGATAGAGGCAGGGTGCTGGGCATCCTACGACACTTAGACTGGTGGGGATGGAGGCGGGGTGCTGGGCATCCTACAACACTTAGACTGGCGGGGATAGAGGCAGGGTGCTGGGCATCCTACAACACTTAGACTGATGGGGATAGAGACAGGGTGCTGGGCATCCTACAACACTTAGACTGGCGGGGATGGAGGCGGGGTGCTGGGCATCCTACGACACTTAGACTGGCGGGGATAGAGGCAGGGTGCTGGGCATCCTACAACACTTAGACTGGTGGGGATGGAGGCGGGGTGCTGGGCATCCTACAACACTTAGACTGGCGGGGATAGAGGCAGGGTGCTGGGCATCCTACAACACTTAGACTGACGGGGATAGAGGCAGGGTGCTGGGCATCCTACAACACTTAGACTGGCGGGGATAGAGGCAGGGTGCTGTGCATCCTACAACACTTAGACTGACGGGGATAGAGGCGGGGTGCTGGGCATCCTACAACATTTAGACTGACGGGGATGGAGGCGGGGTGCTGGGCATCCTACAACACTTAGACTGGCGGGGATAGAGGCAGGGTGCTGTGCATCCTACAACACTTAGACTGGCGGGGATAGAGGCAGGGTGCTGGGCATCCTACAACACTTAGACTGGCGGGGATAGAGACAGGGTGCTGGGCATCCTACAACACTTAGACTGGCGGGGATAGAGGCAGGGTGCTGGGCATCCTACAACACTTAGACTGATGGGGATAGAGACAGGGTGCTGACATCAGCAAACCGCTCGCCCACACAACTCCATGCAAATGGTCCGCAGTTGTGAAGTACTGCCAAATCCTCAAAAATTATTTTCGGAGGCGGCTTATGGTAGAAAAATGAAATTTTGATTGACGTTCCTGCAGTCAGCGTGCCAATTGCACACTCCAGCAAAACTTGAGACATCTGTGGCATTGTGCTGTGTGACAAAACTACACATTTTAGAGTGGCCTTTTATTGTTCCCAGCACAAGGTGCACCTGTGTAATGATCGCTCTGTTTAATCAGCTTCTTGATATGCCACACCTGCACGGAGGATCTCAATTGCAAACATTATTTGTCACCTTATTACCGCTCCCTAAAAGATGCTTGCAAAGTATTTCAAGATATGTTCACCCTCTAGTTGGTATTGTCATCGCAACAACTTAGTCCTTTTTTTTAATAAACAGACTACGGCCGATGTATCTACTTGACAAGCATTCCTTTCAGTAGAAATAAAGAATTTCCTCGTTTAGCAAATCTACTGTGGCAATGTGCCCCACACTTTGTGTGAAAGGAAACTGTTGATGTAGAGGAGTGTCAAACTCTTTCCCACGGACGAGTGTCTGCAGGTGTTTGGTTTTTCCTTTCAATTAAGACCTAGACAACCAGGTGAGGGTAGTTGCTTACTAATTCGAGAGCTTAATTCAGCAATCAAGTACAAGGGTGGAGGGAAAACTCGTTACACTCAGCCTTCCGTGGAATGAGTTTGACATGTGGTATAGCCTCCTGTTATTATTTTATTAGTTTCCTATTTATGTTGTCAACAGTGTCTGGTGTGCTCTCTTCATATTAAGATCATGGGTAAAATATCCCTGGACTGTCCATGTTTAAAATGTCTAACTACATAATGTCAATCGGGGGATTGAGTTATTTTGCCAGAAAGGTGTGGGCTGGAACCTACTGTGAGGGTTGGTAATATGCTTGGCCTATCATGAGGGTGTCTGTGTGTGCTGGAAGTAGCATTTTGCAACATAATGTGTGACTAGCGGGAAGGCTATGGCTAACCTTGGGTGTAGGCAGTTCTCATGAGTTGTGGGGGACACATACATAACGTAGTGTAGCAAACAAAAGACTGTCTTTTGTTAGAACTCAAACTTGGCTATAACGGGAAACAGAGGTGTGGGCTCATAAGATATTCTGCCCAGCAACAACTACACCTGCCAACGGGAGCGCCTGGGGGCTGGGACCAGCCTGTGTGTGCGAACGATAGGCTGAGTGAGTCTAAACCACGCCCAGTCTCTACTCTGATAGGCTCAGAAGCGGGAACTACTTCTGTCAGAGTACATTAGAAGAACTAGTTAGTTCTCTGTTCTGCCCTGCGTGGTGTTACAGTGAACCCGTATATACGAAAATGGCATTCACCATTTATTGCTTACATAATAAAGAAGTTATAGTATACAATCGATGATTAATTAGCATTTTGTTCTGATACCAGATTCGAATTAACGCAACCTTAACACTACACAGTAGCTCTATATATGTGGGCTGGAACCTACACAGTAGCTCTATATATGTGGTCTGGAACCTACACAGTAGTTCTATATATGTGGGCTGGAACCTACACAGTAGCTCTATATAAACTCAGCAAAAAAATAAATGTCCTCTCACTGTCAACTGAGTTTATTTTCAGCAAACTTAACATGTGCAAATATTTGTATGAACATAACAAGATTCAACAACTGAGACATAAACTGAACAAGTTCCACAGACACGCCGACTAACAGAAATTGAATAATGTGTCCCTGAACAAAAGGGGGGTCAAAATCAAAAGTAACAGTCAGTATCTGGTGTGGCCACCAGCTGCATTAAGTACTACAGTGCATCTCCTCCTCATGGACTACACCAGATTTGTCAGTTCTTGCTGTGAGATGTTACCCCACTCTTCCACCAAGGCACTTATAAGTTCGCAGAAAATTTCTGAAGGGAATGGCCCTAGTCCTCACCCTCCGATCCAACATGAGGGAGGAGGATGTCTTCCCTGTAACGCACAGCGTTGAGATTTCCTGCAATGACAACATGCTCAATCCGATGATGCAGTGACACAAAGATTCCCCATAAAAATAAGTCGGTTTAAGATAGAGAGATAAAGTTTATTTTGCATTGGATGCATCCACCGCATCCACCAATGTCACCCTTTCGTGTCTGCATTGAAAGGTGACAGAGCTAAAGCAGTATTTGTCAGACCGTGAGACATTCCCGAAAATTGGTCTTCTCACAGAATTGTCTGTAGCGTCCCCTCTATGGAAAGATGAGACTCTCACGATGATGTTCTCCATTTTGTTCTACGACCCACACAAGTGTCTTGGGACTCATCTGAATTCGGTACAGCCGATCTACCAACTTCTCTGTATGTAGCGTCTGAACAGTTTGGGCTACACACGAATATGTGAGACTCTCATTAAGACCTGCATGTCGGTTGTTTTGCTCTAGGATGCCCACAGGCCTCACAACCACCCACATATTGTCGTTTTGCTGTAGGACGCCCACAGGCCTCACAACCACCCACATATTGTCGTTTTGCTCTAGGACGCCCACAGGCCTCACAACCACCCACATATTGTCGTTTTGCTGTAGGACGCCCACAGGCCTCACAAGACTTGTCTGAAGGTCCCCTGGTACCAGTTGAAATAATGAATGAAGGTATGGAGACTGTTTATTGACATAATCATGTTACGGTGCGTGAATGAGGACCCAAAAGCGAATTAACGTAAACAGAACTTCTTTAATAACAAAACATAGGTAGGCTCAGATGGACCGGCAGATTCCGACAGGACAGGACAAGGTTGCAGCAAACATGACGATAGTCTGGTTCAGGCATGACAAACACAAACAAGAATCCGACAAAGACAGGAACAAAAACAGAGAGAGATATAGAGGACTAATCAGAGGGAAAAAGGGAACAGGTGGGAAAAGGGGTGACGAGGTAGTTAGGAGGAGACAAGGAACAGCTGGGGGAAAGAGGGGGAGAAAAGGTAACCTAATAACGACCAGCAGAGGGAGACAGGGTGAAGGGAAAGGACAGAAACAAGACACAACATGACAATACATGACAGTACCCCCCCACTCACCGAGCGCCTCCTGGCGCACTCGAGGAGGAAACCTGGCGGCAACGGAGGAAATCATCGATCAGCGCACGGTCCAGCACGTCCCGAGAGGGAACCCAACTCCTCTCCTCAGGACCGTACCCCTCCCAATCTACTAGGTACTGATGACCACGGCCCCGAGGACGCATGTCCAAAATCCTACGGACCCTGTAGATGGGTGCGCCCTCGACAAGGATGGGGGGGGGGGGGAAGACGAGCGGGGGCGCGAAGAACGGGCTTGACACAGGAGACATGGAAGACCGGGTGGACGCGACGAAGATATCGCGGAAGAAGAAGTCGCACTGCGGCAGGATTAATGATCCGAGAAATACGGAACGGACCAATGAACCGCGGGGTCAACTTGCGAGAAGCGGTCTTAAGGGGAAGGTTCTGAGTGGAGAGCCAAACTCTCTGACCGCGACAATATCTAGGACTCTTAGTTCTACGCTTATTAGCAGCTCTCACAGTCTGCGCCCTATAACGGCAAAGTGCAGACCTGACCCTCTTCCAGGTGCGCTCGCAACGTTGGACAAAAGCCTGAGCGGAGGGGACGCTGGATTCGGCGAACTGAGATGAGAACAGCGGAGGCTGGTACCCGAGGCTACTCTGAAAAGGAGATAGCCCGGTCGCAGACGAAGGAAGCGAGTTGTGGGCGTATTCTGCCCAGGGGAGCTGTTCTGACCAAGACGCAGGGTTGCGAAAAGAAAGACTGCGTAAGATGCGACCAATAGTCTAATTGGCCCGTTCTGCTTGACCGTTAGACTGGGGGTGAAAGCCGGAAGAGAGACTGACGGAAGCCCCAATCAAACGGCAAAACTCCCTCCAAAATTGAGACGTGAATTGCGGACCTCTGTCCGAAACGACGTCTGACGGAAGGCCATGAATTCTGAAAACATTCTCGATGATGATTTGTGCCGTCTCTTTAGCAGAAGGAAGCTTAGCAAGGGGAATAAAATGAGCCGCCTTAGAGAACCTGTCGACAACCGTAAGAATAACAGTCTTCCCCGCTGACGAAGGCAGTCCGGTGACAAAATCTAAGGCGATGTGAGACCACGGTCGAGAGGGAATGGGAAGCGGCCTGAGACGGCCGGCAGGAGGGGAGTTACCGGACTTAGTCTGCGCGCAGACCGAACAAGCAGCCACGAAGCGACGCGTGTCATGCTCCCGGGTGGGCCACCAAAAACGCTGGCGAATGGAAGCAAGCGTACCCCGAACGCCAGGATGGCCGGCTAACTTGGCAGAGTGAGCCCACTGAAGAACGGCCAGACGAGTAGGAACGGGAACGAAAAGAAGGTTCCTAGGACAAGCGCGCGGCGACGGAGTTTGAGTGAGTGCTTGCTTTACCTGCCTCTCAATTCCCCAGACAGTCAACCCGACAACACGCCCCTCAGGGAGAATCCCCTCGGGGTCAGTGGAGGCTACTGAAGAACTGAAGAGACGAGATAAAGCATCAGGCTTGGTGTTCTTAGAGCCCGGACGATAAGAAATCACGAACTCGAAACGAGCGAAAAACAGCGCCCAGCGCGCCTGACGCGCATTAAGTCGTTTGGCAGAACGGATGTACTCAAGGTTCCTATGGTCAGTCCAAACGACAAAAGGAACGGTCGCCCCCTCCAACCACTGTCGCCATTCGCCTAGGGCTAAGCGGATGGCGAGTAGTTCGCGGTTTCCCACATCATAGTTACGTTCCGACGGCGACAGGCGATGAGAAAAATACGCGCAAGGGTGGACCTTGTCGTCAGAGAGGGAGCGCTGAGAAAGAATGGCTCCCACGCCCACCTCTGACGCGTCAACCTCGACAACGAACTGTCTAGTGACGTCAGGTGTAACAAGGATAGGTGCGGATGTAAAACGATTCTTGAGGAGATCAAAAGCTCCCTGGGCGGAAACGGACCACTTAAAGCACGTCTTGACAGAAGTAAGGGCTGTGAGAGGAGCTGCCACCTGACCGAAATTACGGATGAAACGACGATAGAAGTTCGCGAAGCCGAGAAAGCGCTGCAGCTCGACGCGTGACTTAGGGACGGGCCAATCAATGACAGCTTGGACCTTAGCGGGATCCATCTTAATGCCTTCAGCGGAAATAACAGAACCGAGAAATGTGACGGAGGAGGCATGAAAAGAGCACTTCTCAGCCTTCACAAAAAGACAATTCTCTAAAAGGCGCTGGAGGACACGTCGAACGTGCTGAACATGAATCTGGAGTGACGGTGAAAAAATCAGGATATCGTCAAGGTAAACGAAAACAAAGATGTTCAGCATGTCTCTCAGGACATCATTGACTAATGCCTGAAAGACAGCTGGAGCGTTAGCGAGGCCGAAAGGAAGAACCCGGTATTCAAAGTGCCCTAACGGAGTGTTAAACGCCGTCTTCCACTCGTCCCCCTCCCTGATGCGCACGAGATGGTAAGCGTTACGAAGGTCCAACTTAGTGAAAAACCTGGCTCCCTGCAGGATCTCGAAGGCTGAAGACATAAGAGGAAGCGGATAACGATTCTTCACTGTTATGTCATTCAGCCCTCGATAATCCATGCAGGGGCGCAGGGACCCGTCCTTCTTCTTAACAAAAAAAAAACCCCGCTCCGGCGGGAGAGGAGGAGGGGACTATGGTACCGGCGGCAAGAGCTACAGACAAATAATCTTCGAGAGCCTTACGTTCGGGAGCCGACAGAGAGTATAGTCTACCCCGGGGGGGAGTGGTTCCCGGAAGGAGATCAATACTACAATCATACGACCGGTGTGGGGGAAGAGAGGTGGCCCTGGACCGACTGAACACCGTGCGCAGATCGTGATATTCCTCCGGCACCCCTGTCAAATCGCCAGGCTCCTCCTGTGAAGAAGAGACAGAGGAAACAGGAGGGATAGCAGACATTAAACATTTCACATGACAAGAGACGTTCCAGGAGAGGATAGAATTACTAGACCAATTAATGGAAGGATTATGACAAACTAGCCAGGGATGGCCCAAAACAACAGGTGTAAAAGGTGAACGAAAAATTAAAAAAGAAATGGTTTCGCTATGATTACCAGAAACAGTGAGGGTTAAAGGTAGCGTCTCACGCTGAATCCTGGGGAGAGGACTACCATCCAGGGCGAACAAGGCCGTGGACTCCCTTAACTGTCTGAGAGGAATGTCATGTTCCCGAGCCCAGGTCTCGTCCATAAAACAGCCCTCCGCCCCAGAGTCTATTAAGGCACTGCAGGAAGCTGACGAACCGGTCCAGCGTAGATGGACCGACAAGGTAGTGCAGGATCTTGAAGGAGAGACAGGAGTAGTAGCGCTCACCAGTAGCCCTCCACTTACTGATGAGCTCTGGCTTTTACTGGACATGAAGTGACAAAATGACCAGCAGAACCGCAATAGAGACAGAGGCGGTTGGTGATTCTCCGTTCCCTCTCCTTAGTCGAGATGCGGATACCTCCCAGCTGCATAGGCTCAGCACCCGAGCCGGCAGAGGAAGATGGTAGTGATGCGGAGAGGGGGGCAACGGAGAACGCGAGCTCCTTTCCACGAGCTCGGTGACGAAGATCAACCCGTCGCTCAATGCGAATAGCGAGTTCAATCAAGGAATCCACGCTGGAAGGAACCTCCCGGGAGAGAATCTCATCCTTTACCTCTGCGCGGAGACCCTCCAGAAAACGAGCGAGCAAAGCCGGCTCGTTCCAGCCACTGGAGGCAGCAAGAGTGCGAAACTCAATAGAGTAGTCTGTTATGGATCGATTACCTTGACATAGGGAAGACAGGGCCCTGGAAGCCTCCTCCCAAAAACAGATCGATCAAAAACCTGTATCATCTCCTCCTTAAAGTCCTGATACTGGTTAGTACACTCAGCCCTTGCCTCCCAGATTGCCGTGCCCCACTCACGAGCCCGTCCAGTAAGGAGAGATATGACGTAGGCGACACGAGCAGTGCTCCTGGAGTAAGTGTTGGGCTGGAGAGAAAACACAATATCACACTGGGTGAGGAACGAGCGGCATTCAGTGGGCTCCCCAGAGTAACACGGCGGGTTATTGATTCTGGGCTCCGGAGATTCGAAAGCCCTGGAAGTGGCCGGTGGATCGAGGCGGAGATGGTGAACCTGTTCTGTGAGGTTGGAGACTTGGGTGGCCAGGGTCTCAACGGCATGTCGAGCAGCAGACAATTCCTGCTCGTGTCTGCCTAGCATCGCTCCCTGGATCTCGACGGCTGAGTGGAGAGGATCCGAAGTCGCTGGGTCCATTCTTGGTCGGATTCTTCTGTTACGGTGCGTGAATGAGGACCCAAAAGCGAATTAACGTAAACAGAACTTCTTTAATAACAAAACATAGGTAGGCTCAGATGGACCGGCAGATTCCGACAGGACAGGACAAGGTTGCAGCAAACATGACGATAGTCTGGTTCAGGCATGACAAACACAAACAAGAATCCGACAAAGACAGGAACAAAAACAGAGAGAGATATAGAGGACTAATCAGAGGGAAAAAGGGAACAGGTGGGAAAAGGGGTGACGAGGTAGTTAGGAGGAGACAAGGAACAGCTGGGGGAAAGAGGGGGAGAAAAGGTAACCTAATAACGACCAGCAGAGGGAGACAGGGTGAAGGGAAAGGACAGAAACAAGACACAACATGACAATACATGACAAATCAAGGGGTTATTAAATACATGTCAACATTTGAAAACGTACAATTGTTTTCTAATCTTTCTCATACCTCTAAGATGTAGGACAGACACTTCAGAACAAACTTAATTTAGATGATCTGTTGTACCATGTAGTGACTCTTGTTATTCAATGCGTTTCTATGGTTTAACGTGACTTTCAGTCAAAACCTTTTTGTTGAAGGTACTACACAGCGCAGAGACCCCCCTCGTGCACTCAACGTTGTGGAGATATGTCGAGTTTCCTCGTAGGTCTATTTTGGCAGAGAAACTGAAGCTCTATAGCCTACTGTCTGTTTCTTTTTTTTCAAGTATTTTAATTAAAGAATGTGAAACATTATGTCTGTTTGCTGTTTTCATTAAATCACACATAGTTGTTATTTTATAATGGCCTAAATTAAATCTGTTCATATGGACAGTTTTATAGCAGACCGAATTTTGATCAGTTATGAAAAATAAACATTTCACCTGGGGGAAAAAAAATGATATAGTAATCGGCCAACAATTGGGCTTTTAATTGAACAAAAAGACTCTTTGTCACATGACTACAGAAATGTAAACAGTGTGATATAACCATAACCTCTGATGACCTCTGATGAAAGGGTTAGGTTATACTGGGTCCTCATCACCATTAGCATTATTCACATTCTAATTCAATCAAGTCACAATTATCAGCTTTGCTGTTGACAACAGTGAGCAGTGGGTTTTCCGAGTGAGGAGAGACACATGGGTAGGTCTACCAACTGAAAAACGAAAATGATTATGAAATTCAAACCACAGAAATACAATGTTTACCTAACATTTATACAGACTCTACACACACATACAATCTTCATTTACGCTGCCGCTACTCTGTTTATCATGCATCCTGACGCCTAGTCACCTTACCCCTATACATATCTACCTCCATCACTCCAGTATCCCTGTCACCTTACCCCTATACATATCTACCTCCATCACTCCAGTATCCCTGTCCCCTTACCACTATACATATCTACCTCTATCACTCCAGTATCCCTGTCCCCTTACCCCTATACATATCTACCTCCATCACTCCAGTATCCCTGTACATTGTTAATATGGTACTGACCCTGTATGTAGTCACCTTCCCCCTATACATATCTACCTCCATCACTCCAGTATCCCTGTCCCCTTACCACTATACATATCTACCTCTATCAGTCCAGTATCCCTGTCCCCTTACCACTATACATATATACCTCTATCACTCCAGTATCCCTGTCCCCTTACCCCTCTACATATCTACCTCCATCACTCCAGTATCCCTGTCTCCTTACCCCTCTACATATCTACCTCAATCACTCCAGTATCCCTGCACATTGTCAGTATGGTACTGACCCTGTATATAGTCACCTTACCCCTCTTCTTATCTTCCTCTATCAGTCCAGTATCCCTGTCCATTGTCAGTATGGTACTGACCCTGTATATAGTCACCTTACCCCTCTACTTATCTACCTCCATCACTCCAGTATCCCTGTCCATTGTCAGTATGGTACTGACCCTGTATATAGTCACCTTACCCCTCTACTTATCTACCTCCATCACTCCAGTATCCCTGCACATTGTCAGTATGGTGTTGGAACTGACCCTGTATGTAGCTTCTTACTTTCTGTGTTGTTCTTATTTCTTATTTGTATTTTTTGTGTTTTAGAATTGTATTTACAGTTGTAGAATTTTAGCTAAAGCAAAACCTAATCCTAACCCTTTTCCTAACCTAATTATCTTAACCTGCCTTTTTAATTTTCCTAAACTGCTACTTTAATTTGCCTAACCTTCTACTTAAATTATCCTAACCTGCTATATTAATTCTCCTAACCTGTTGTTAATTCTCCTAACCTGCTTCATTAATTATCCTAACTGTTATGTTAATTCTCCTAACCTGCTATGTTAATTTTCCTAAACTGTTATCTTAATTATCCTAACCTTCTACGTTAATTATCCCAACCTGCTATGTTGATTATCCTAATCTGCTATGTTAATTACCCTAACATGTTATGTTAATTTTCCTAACCTGATGCGTTAAGTAATTATTCTAAACTGCTATGTTAATTATCCTAATATGCTATGTTAACTTGTTATGTTAATTGTCCTAACTTGCTGCATTAATTATCCTAACCTGCTATGTTAATTATCCTAACCTGCTCTGTTAATTCTCCTCTTCTGTTATGTTAATTATCCTAACGTGTTTCGCTAATTATCCTAACCTGCCACGATAGTTATCATAAACCGCTACATAAAGTCATTCAATCAGTTCCGAGAAAACCCATCATTCATCACCACACCGGAATGCACCTCCACACTGTTACACACACACACAAAACGAGTCTAATTTCACTCCAAAGGTGCGTTCACACAACAGACACAAGAAGAAAAGCGAATAGATCAATCATATTGTCATGGCAACAACAACAATTTTTTTGTTGTTGACTTTATCCTAAGTCCATATCAGCGTCCGATGGGCACCAGTTCCGCGCAGCAGCGGCGCGGCACGCAATGCGGAAGTGGTCAGCCGTAGCGTGCTTCAGCCGTAGCGTGCTTCTATGACAACGGCAGTAAACAACATGGCGTCGTGTGTGTGATCTCAACTTCATCACCTCCCCCCCATCTCTCTCTGAAAAGTAGAACAACATTCAATACTTTTCTTGGAAATGCGTTGATGAAATTAGTGTATCTCCCGTTTTTTTTTAACTGAATTTACGTGATGATAAATGTTTGACATTGAGTGCAGTTTTGTGATTGCTACTGTTGTTGACTGACTGCATGCTACTGTATCATCAGTTTGCTGTTTTTTTTTAAATATGCAACATTTCAAAAAGTAGCTAACAACCTGTCAAAGTTGTATTTGGTAAGATATACCTATTCATTTTGAAACCAGGAAGGCCTATCGATATGTCGTCAAAAAGTGACAACAAGCTCAGCACCTGTGGCAACCGGAGGAGATCGAGCGCGACTAAAGAGGATGTGAAGCGGATGTGTCCGCAGCAGCGGGCCCGGTACCTGGCCTACGAGGAGCCGCCGAAAGAGGCGAAGACCTGGATGGCGATGTCTCGGCAGCGGGTGTCCGCCTGGGAGTCTTCCGGGGCTGGGGGGAAGAGACATACAACTGTCGGTCATCATCACTGCGACGAGAGGGACGAGGAAGAGAAGAAACGGCAAGACCTGATCATAGGACAGCTGAAGGCCGCGGAAGCCCGCAACAGAGTTCGACAGATGAGACTGCAGTATCGGAGTATGAGGGTAAGGATATCCTCCCCCTCGTTCTGTTCCAAAACGGCACCGTATTCTATATATGTATGTATGTATATATATATATATATATATATATAGCATGATATAAAATGCCCCTTATTTCGGCAATATTTTGACAATATTTCTATGGGCCCCTGATCAAAAGTTGTCTCGTACACAGAATGATAGTGAATAGGGTGCCGTCTGTCTCCATATGCACACATAGGTTTTTAAATAATTCACATGGATGTAACTGCTTCTTGGCGAGCTTTGACTGTTCACACAGTGATAACAAGCCTACCTTTAAATCCACTTTAGAAGTTCCTGTGGTAAGAAGTCAAATTAGCTTCTATTTTTTTCTCTCTCTCTTCCTCTTCCTCTGCCATCCCTCTTAATTATGATGTCAATTACTGGGCCTGAACCACATTAATAATTGGCTTCCGCTCCATGAGGTCTGAATAATATGTTTCCCCGTCTGTGCATATCTCCATCCATCCCTCCGTGCAGACCGAGGAAATCAATCTAATTTGGGAAGCACCTCTTGTCATCATATTCACAGTATTTTTTAATTTATTTTTAAATTAAGATGAATTGAACTGCTCCATGATCATTTGCCCAGGCTATAATTCCCCTCTGCACACAATAACAATGAACGTAGCCTACATGTAAGCCTATTATCCTATTCTATTGTAATTGTTTGTTTACACTTCCTCTGCCCTCCCTCTTCATCAGAGTGGTATTATCAATCATTATGATGTCAATTACTGGGCCTGAACCACGATACTTCAAGGTCTCTGCTCCATGGACCTGAATACCATGTTTCCTTGTTTGTGCATATCTCCCTCCCTCCATCGATCCGTCCCTCCATCCCCCCCACCCATCCATCCCTCCATCCGTCTATCTGTCCATGCAGACCCAGGAAATCAATCTAATGATTTCGTGCCAGTCCAGCGCCCAGACCGCCGTCCGTCTTGAGTTGCTGCTGCCAACGGAGGAAAGCAAGATAAATACCATCGATTGTCTGGACAAACTGCAGGTGGGTTAAACAGCCCCTCCCTCCCAACCCTCTTCCCTCCATATCTCCCTCCCTCCTTTCCCTTGGAAATATAACTGTGTGTGTGTGTGTGTCGATGTACTGTCTGTGTGTGTATATCTGTGTGTGTGTGTGTGTGTCTGTGTGTGTGTCTATATGTGTGTGTGTGTGTGTCTATGTGTGTGTGTGTGTCTGTGTGTGTGTGTGTGTGTGACGCTCAATATGGAAGTGGACAGATGAAGTGAATGCTACGCTACAGGACTGTTTTGCAGCACAGACTGGAATAAGTGTGTGTGTGTCGATGTACTGTATGTGTGTGTATATCTGTGTGTGTGTGTCTGTGTGTGTGTGTGTGTTTCTATGTGTGTGTGTGTGTGTCTATCTATGTGTGTATATCTATGTGTATCTATCTATTAGAGGTTGACTGACTATGATTTTTCAACACCGATACCGATTATTGGAGGACCAAAAAAAGCCGATACCGATCAATCGGACAATTTGTTTTATTTATTTGTAATAATGACAATTACAACAATACTGAATGAACACTTATTTTAACTTAATATAATACATCAATAAAATCAATTTAGCCTCAAATAAATAATGAAACATGTTCAATTTGGTTTAAATAATGCAAAAACAAAGTGTTGGAGAAGAAAGTAAAAGTGCAATATGTGCCATGTAAAAAAGCTAACGTTTAAGTTTCTTGCTCAGAATATGAGAACATATGAAAGCTGGTGGTTCCTTTTAACATGAGTCTTCAATATTCCCAGGTAAGAAGTTTTAGGTTGTAGTTATTATAGGAATTATAATACTATTTCTCTCTATACGATTTGTATTTCTTATACCTTTGACTATTGGATGTTCTTATAGGCACTTTAGTATTGCCAGTGTAACAGTATAGCTTCCGTCCCTCTCCTCGCCCCTACCTGGGCTCGAACCAGGAACACAACGACAACAGCCACCCTCGAAGCAGCGTTACCCATGCAGAGCAAGGGGAACAACCACTCCACTAACTAACTAGCTCCACTAACCACCCCGCTAACTAGCTAGCCATTTCACATCGGTTACACCAGCCTAATCTCGGGGGTTGATAGGCTTCAAGTCATAGCAATGCGTGAAGAATTGCGATGAGCTGCTGGCATTCGCACGAAAGTGCTGTTTGAATGAATGCTTACGAGCCTGCTGCTGCCTACCATCACTCAGTCAGACTTCTCTATCAAATATCAAATCATAGACTTAATTATAACATAATAACACACAGAAATACGAGCCTTTGGTCATTAATATGGTCGAATCCGGAAACTATCATTTCAAAAGCAAAACGTTTATTCTTTCAGTGAAATATGGATCCGTTCCGTATTTTATCTAACGGGTGGCAACCCTAAGTCTAAATATTGCTGTTACATTGCACAACCTTCAATGTTATGTCATAATTATGTACAATTCTGGCAAATTTATTACGGCCTTTGTTAGGAAGAAATGGTCTTCACACAGTTTGCAACGAGCCAGACGGCCCAAACTGCTGCATATACTGCTTGCACGAAACGCAAGATAGGTGACACAATTTCCCTAGTTATAAGAAATTAATGTTAGCAGGCAATATTAACTAAATATGCAGGTTTAAAAATATATACTTATGTATTGATTTTAAAGAAAGGCATTGATGTTTATGGTTTGGTGCAACAACAGTGCTAAATCATCACCCGTTTGCTAAGGTAGGCTGTGATTGGATGAAAAATTAACATGCACCGCATCGATTATATACAACGCAGGACAAGCTAGTTAAACTAGTAATATCATCAACCATGTGTAGTTAACTAGTGATTATGTTAAGATTGATTGTTTTTTATAAGATAAGTTTAATGCTAGCTAGCAACTTACCTTGGCTTCTTGTTGCCCTCGCGTAACAGGTAGTCAGCCTGCCACTCAGGCTCCTCGTGGAGTGCAATGTAAGGCAGGTGGTTAGAGCGTTGGACTAGTAACCGGAAGGTTGCAAAAATAAATCCCCGAGCTGACAAGGTAAAAATCTGTCGTTCTGCCCCTGAACAAGGCAGTTAACCCACCGCTCCTAGGCCGTCATTGAAAATAAGAATGTGTTCTTAACTGACTTGCCTGGTTGAATAAATGTGTAAAAAATACGGAATACCGATTGTTATGAAAACTTGAAATCTGCCATAATTAATCGGCCATTCCGATTAATCGGTCGACCTCTACTATGTATGTGTGTGTGTGTGTCAGTGTGTGTGTCAGTGTGTGTGTCAGTGTGTGTGTCAGTGTGTATGTCTGTGTGTGTGTGTGTGTGTGTGTGTGTGTGTGTGTGTGTGTGTGTGTGTGTGTTTATGAGCTGCAGGAAGATGCCTCTGTGTGTTTAATACCTCTGACAGTCTAAGCCGTTGAGGGTACTACAGTGACATATGGAGTTGTTTTAAGATGGTCATACCATGGGTCATTTTGCTATTTGATTTAGTATTTTAGGACCCATTTGGGAATGAAAAAACATTTCAAAAAGACAGTCCCAAAAAACGATAATAAGGAATAAGGTTTTGAAGTGTCTGTCCTATATCTAGGAGATATAAGAATGATCAGGACATATTTTAGTTTGTTTGTACACGTATTTAACCCCTTATTTGTGTTGACACAAAACTACCTCCATGCTTCCATTTGTTTGTATGGGTCACCAAAATGAAGAACTACCTCCATGCTTCCATTTGTTTGTATGGGTTACCAAAACGGAGAACTACTGCCATGCTTCCATTCCTTTGTATGGGTCACCAAAATGGAGAACCACCTCCATGCTTCCATTTGTTTGTATGGGTTACCAAAACGGAGAACCACCCCCGTGCTTCCATTCCTTTGTATGGGTCACCAAAACAGAGAACTTCCTCCATGCTTCCATTTGTTTGTATGGGTTACCAAAACGGAGAACCACCTCCATGCTTCCATTCGTTTGTATGGGTCACCAAAACGGAGAACTTCCTCCATGCTTCCATTTGTTTGTATGGGTTACAAAAACGGAGAACCACCTCCATGCTTCCATTTGTTTGTATGGGTCACCAAAACGGAGAACTACTTCCATGATTCCATTCATTTGTATGGGATACCAAAACGGAGAACCACCTCCATGCTTCCATTTGTTTGTATGGGATACCAAAACGGAGAACCACCTCCATGCTTCCATTCCTTCGTATGGGTCACCAAAATGGAGAACCACCTCCATGCTTCCATTTGTTTGTATGGGTTACCACAACGGAGAACCACCCCCGTGCTTCCATTCCTTTGTATGGGTCACCAAAACGGAGAACTTCCTCCATGCTTCGATTTGTTTGTATGGGTTACCAAAACGGAGAACCACCTCCATGCTTCCATTCATTTGTATGGGATACCAAAACGGAGAACCACCTCCATGCTTCCATTCGTTTGTATGGGTCACCAAAACGGAGAACCACCTCCATGCTTCCATTTGTTTGTATGGGATACCAAAACGGAGAACCACCTCCATGCTTCCATTCCTTTGTATGGGTCACCAAAATGGAGAACCACCTCCATGCTTCCATTCGTTTGTATGGGTCACCAAAACGGAGAACTACCTCCATGATTCCATTCATTTGTATGGGATACCAAAACGGAGAACCACCTCCATGCTTCCATTTGTTTGTATGGGTCACCAAAACAGAGAACCACCTCCATGCTTCCATTTGTTTGTATGGGTCACCAAAACGGAGAACTTCCTCCATGCTTCCATTTGTTTGTATGGGTTACCAAAACGGAGAACCACCTCCATGCTTCCATTTGTTTGTATGGGTCACCAAAACGGAGAACTACTTCCATGATTCCATTCGTTTGTATGGGTCACCAAAACGGAGAACCACCTCCATGCTTCCATTTGTTTGTATGGGATACCAAAACGGAGAACCACCTCCATGATTCCATTCATTTGTATGGGATACCAAAACGGAGAACCACCTCCATGCTTCCATTTGTTTGTATGGGTCACCAAAACGGAGAACCACCTCCATGCTTCCATTCGTTTGCATGGGTCACCAAAACGGAGAACCACCTCCATGCTTCCATTTGTTTGCGGACGTCTTACATCGGTGGATGGATTGAGACACATCCAATGAAAAAAGATGTCTCTGGCTTAAACTGACACATTTTTATTGCCACTTTGTTATTATGTTACTTAGATTGACATACTCTTTTTTAACTGAATTCCCTCGTCTTGTCTTTTTGATGATTTGAGGTACACATGTCTGTCTGGGAAGATTACATCAAGTCAAATGAGGTACACATGTCTGTCTGGTAAGATTACATCAAGTTATATTTTCCTTTCGTGATGTTTGTTATTTCTGTTCTGTCGCAGTGTTGATATGATAAGTGATATACAGACATACACACAGCGCACTGGAGGCTACACCTGGGTTGACAGTCTTTTTAATGAGTCACAACACTATTGATGCTACCGACCAAATGCCTTCCACCACTGTCAGGGGTGTAAATACCAGGAGAGACAGAGGGTGAGATGAAGAGAGAGAGAGGAGGGACGGGGTGAGTCAGAGAGACAGAGGGTGAGACAGAGAGAGAGGTGGGACAGCAGGTGAGATGGAAAGAGAGGAGGGACGGGGTGAGTCGGAGAGAGAGAGAGAGAGGAGGGACGGAGAGAGACAGAGGGTGAGACAAAGAGAAAGGAGGGACAGAGGGTGCGACAGAAATAGAGAGGAGGGCCAGAGGGTGAGACAAAGAGAGAGAGAGAGAGAGAGAGGGGGGACGGAGAGAGACAGAGGGTGAGACAAAGAGAAAGGAGGGACAGAGGGTGCGACAGAGATAGAGAGGAGGGCCAGAGGGTGAGACAGAGAGAGAGAGGCGGGACAGAGGGTGAGACAGAGAGAGAGAGAGGAGAGACAGTGGGTGAGACAGAGAGAGAGAGGAGGGACAGTGGGTGAGACAGAGAGAGAGGAGAGAGAGAGAGAGGCGGGACAGAGGGTGAGACAGAGAGAGAGAGGAGGGACAGTGGGTGAGACAGAGAGAGAGAGAGAGAGAGAGAGGAGGGACAGTGGGTGAGACAGAGAGAGAGGAGAGAGAGAGAGAGGCGGGACAGAGGGTGAGACAGAGAGAGAGAGAGAGAGAGAGGAGGGACAGCAGGTAAGATGGAGAGAGAGGAGGGACAGGGGTTGAGACGGAGAGAGAGAGGAGGGACGGAGGGTGAGACAGAGAGAGAGGAGGGACAGAAGGTGAATTGAAGAGAGAGAGAGGAGGGACGGGGTGATGAAGAGAGAGAGAGGAGGGACGGGGTGAGTCAGAGAGAGAGAGGAGGGACGGAGAGAGACAGAGGGTGAGACAGAGAGAGAGAGAGGTGGGACAGAGAGAGAGAGAGGCGGGACAGAGGGTGAGTCAGAGAGAGAGAGAGGTGGGACAGAGGGTGAGAGAGAGAGAGGAGGGACAGTGGGTGAGACAGAGAGAGAGAGAGGAGGGACAGTGGGTGAGACAGAGAGAGAGAGAGGAGGGACAGTGGGTGAGACAGAGAGAGAGAGAGGAGGGACAGTGGGTGAGACAGAGAGAGAGGAGTGACAGGGGTTGAGACGGAGAGAGAGAGGAGGGACGGAGGGTGAGGGAGAGGGAGAGGAGGGACGGAGGGTGAGACAGAGAGAGAGGAGGGACAGAAGGTGAGATGGAGAGAGAGAGGAGGGACGGGGGTTGAGACGGAGAGAGAGAGGAGGGACGGAGGGTGAGACAGAGAGAGAGGAGGGACAGAAGGTGAGATGGAGAGAAAGAGGAGGGACGGGGGTTGAGATGGGGAGAGAGAGGAGGGATGGAGGGTGAGACAGAGAGAGAGGAGGGACAGAAGGTGAGATGAAGAGAGAGAGAGGAGGGACGGGGTGAGTCAGAGAGAGAGAGAGGAGGGACAGAGAGAGACAGAGAGAGAGAGAGAGGTGGGACAGAGGGTGAGACAGAGAGAGAGAGAGAGGTGGGACAGAGGGTGAGACAGAGAGAGAGAGAGGAGGGACAGTGGGTGAGACAGAGAGAGGGAGAGAGAGAGGAGGGACAGAGAGAGGAGGGACAGTGGGTGAGACGGAGAGAGAGAGAGAGAGGAGGGACAGAGGGTGAGACAGAGAGAGAGAGGAGGGAAAGTGGCTGAGACAGAGAAAGGAGAGACAGGGAAAGGAGAGACAGGGAAAGGAGAGACAGGGAAAGGAGAGACAGAGAAAGGAGAGACAGGGAAAGGAGAGACAGGGAAAGGAGAGACAGGGAAAGGAGAGACAGGGAAAGGAGAGACAGGGAAAGGAGAGACAGGGAAAGGAGAGACAGGGAAAGGAGAGACAAGGAAAGGAGAGACAGAGAGAAGAGGTGACAGAGAAAGGAGAGACAGAGAAAGTAGAGACAGAGAAAGGAGAGACAGAGAAAGGAGAGACAGAGAAAGGAGAGACAGAATGGAGAGACAGGGAAAGGAGAGACAGAGAAAGGAGAAACAAAGAGAAGAGGTGAGAGAGAAAGGAGAGACACCTCTTCTCTCTCTCTCCTTTCTCTGTCACCTCTTCTCTCTATCTCTCCTCTCTCTGTCACCTCTTCTCTCTGTCACTTCTTCTCTCTGTCACCTCTTCTCTCTGTCACCTCTTCTCTCTGTCACCACTTCTCTCTATCTCTCCTTTCTCTGTCACCTCTTCTCTCTGTCACCTCTTCTCTCTGTCACCTCTTCTCTCTGTCACCTCTTCTCTCTATCTCTCCTTTCTCTGTCACCTCTTCTCGCTGTCACCTCTTCTCTCTGTCACCTCTTCTCTCTGTCACCTCTTCTCTCTATCTCTCCTTTCTCTGTCACCTCTTCTCTCTGTCACCTCTTCTCTCTATCACCTCTTCTCTCTATTTCTCCTTTCTCTGTCACCTCTTCTCTCTGTCACCTCTTCTCTCTGTCACCTCTTCTCTCTATCTCTCCTTTCTCTGTCACCTCTTCTCTCTGTCACCTCTTCTCTCTGTCACCTCTTCTCTCTGTCACCTCTTCTCTCTGTCACCTCTTCTCTCTGTCACCTCTTCTCTCTGTCTCAGCTCAGCAGGTGAAGGGAAGGGAATGTGAATGACTTTGATTTGAATGTGAATAACTATGATTTGTTCCACAGACAGAGCCGAGGCACTTCAGAAAATGTAAATAAGTTATTGAACAGCGACAGACAGGTGGACCTCGGCAGCCTGCTGACCACATTTCACTGACATACAGAGACATTAGTCACACAGGTGCTTCAACAAGGACTGTGTGTGTGTGTGTGTGTGTGTGTGTGTGTGTGTGTGTGTGTGTGTGTGTGTGTGTGTGTGTGTGTGTGTATGTATGTATGTATGTATGTATGTATGTATATATGGTTGGTTTGCCAGTCTCTCTATACAGCTATTACACTCTGTATAAGACAAATGGCATTTGACACGAAGTACATGGAATGTTACAGAGAACTAGTGTTTATGTGTGGAGAGGGTGTACGTGTGGCTGTGTGGGGAGGGTGTACGTGTGGCTGTGTGGGGAGGGTGTACGTGTGGCTGTGTGGGGAGGGTGTACGTGTGGCTGTGTGGGGAGGGTGTACGTGTGGCTGTGTGGGGAGGGTGTACGTGTGGCTGTGTGGGGAGGGTGTACGTGTGGCTGTGTGGGGAGGGTGTACGTGTGGCTGTGTGGGGAGGGTGTACGTGTGGCTGTGTGGGGAGGGTGTACGTGTGGCTGTGTGGGGAGGGTGGACGTGTGGCTGTGTGGGGAGGGTGTACGTGTGGCTGTGTGGGGAGGGTGGACGTGTGGCTGTGTGGGGAGTGTGGCTGTGTGGGGAGGGTGTACGTGTGGCTGTGTGGAGAGGGTGTACGTGTGGCTGTGTGGGGAGGGTGTACGTGTGGCTGTGTGGGGAGTGTGGCTGTGTGGGGAGGGTGTACGTGTGGCTGTGTGGGGAGGGTGTACGTGTGGCTGTGTGGGGAGTGTGGCTGTGTGGGGAGGGTGTACGTGTGGCTGTGTGGGGAGTGTGGCTGTGTGGGGAGGGTGTACGTGTGGCTGTGTGGAGAGGGTGTACGTGTGGCTGTGTGGGGAGTGTGGCTGTGTGGGGAGGGTGTACGTGTGGCTGTGTGGAGAGGGTGTACGTGTGGCTGTGTGGGGAGGGTGTACGTGTGGCTGTGTGGGGAGTGTGGCTGTGTGGGGAGGGTGTACGTGTGGCTGTGTGGGGAGTGTGGCTGTGTGGGGAGGGTGTACGTGTGGCTGTGTGGAGAGGGTGTACGTGTGGCTGTGTGGGGAGTGTGGCTGTGTGGGGAGGGTGTACGTGTGGCTGTGTGGAGAGGGTGTACGTGTGGCTGTGTGGAGAGGGTGTACGTGTGGCTGTGTGGGGAGGGTGTACGTGTGGCTGTGTGGGGAGGGTGTACGTGTGGCTGTGTGGAGAGGGTGTACGTGTGGCTGTGTGGGGAGGGTGTACGTGTGGCTGTGTGGGGAGGGTGTACGTGTGGCTGTGTGGGGAGGGTGTACGTGTGGCTGTGTGGGGAGGGTGTACGTGTGGCTGTGTGGAGAGGGTGTACGTGTGGCTGTGTGGGGAGGGTGTACGTGTGGCTGTGTGGGGAGGGTGGACGTGTGGCTGTGTGGGGAGGGTGTACGTGTGGCTGTGTGGGGAGGGTGTACGTGTGGCTGTGTGGGGAGGGTGTACGTGTGGCTGTGTGGGGAGGGTGGACGTGTGGCTGTGTGGGGAGGGTGTACGTGTGGCTGTGTGGGGAGGGTGGACGTGTGGCTGTGTGGGGAGTGTGGCTGTGTGGGGAGGGTGTACGTGTGGCTGTGTGGAGAGGGTGTACGTGTGGCTGTGTGGGGAGGGTGTACGTGTGGCTGTGTGGGGAGTGTGGCTGTGTGGGGAGGGTGTACGTGTGGCTGTGTGGGGAGGGTGTACGTGTGGCTGTGTGGGGAGTGTGGCTGTGTGGGGAGGGTGTACGTGTGGCTGTGTGGGGAGTGTGGCTGTGTGGGGAGGGTGTACGTGTGGCTGTGTGGAGAGGGTGTACGTGTGGCTGTGTGGGGAGTGTGGCTGTGTGGGGAGGGTGTACGTGTGGCTGTGTGGAGAGGGTGTACGTGTGGCTGTGTGGGGAGGGTGTACGTGTGGCTGTGTGGGGAGTGTGGCTGTGTGGGGAGGGTGTACGTGTGGCTGTGTGGGGAGTGTGGCTGTGTGGGGAGGGTGTACGTGTGGCTGTGTGGAGAGGGTGTACGTGTGGCTGTGTGGGGAGTGTGGCTGTGTGGGGAGGGTGTACGTGTGGCTGTGTGGAGAGGGTGTACGTGTGGCTGTGTGGAGAGGGTGTACGTGTGGCTGTGTGGGGAGGGTGTACGTGTGGCTGTGTGGGGAGGGTGTACGTGTGGCTGTGTGGAGAGGGTGTACGTGTGGCTGTGTGGGGAGGGTGTACGTGTGGCTGTGTGGGGAGGGTGTACGTGTGGCTGTGTGGGGAGGGTGTCCGTGTGGCTGTGTGGGGAGGGTGTACGTGTGGCTGTGTGGAGAGGGTGTACGTGTGGCTGTGTGGGGAGGGTGTACGTGTGGCTGTGTGGGGAGGGTGTACGTGTGGCTGTGTGGGGAGGGTGGCTGTGTGGGGAGGGTGTACGTGTGGCTGTGTGGGGAGGGTGTACGTGTGGCTGTGTGGGGAGGGTGGCTGTGTGGGGAGGGTGTACGTGTGGCTGTGTGGGGAGGGTGTACGTGTGGCTGTGTGGGGAGGGTGGACGTGTGGCTGTGTGGGGAGGGTGGACGTGTGGCTGTGTGGGGAGGGTGTACGTGTGGCTGTGTGGGGAGTGTGGCTGTGTGGGGAGGGTGTACGTGTGGCTGTGTGGGGAGGGTGTACGTGTGGCTGTGTGGGGAGTGTGGCTGTGTGGGGAGGGTGTACGTGTGGCTGTGTGGGGAGTGTGGCTGTGTGGGGAGGGTGTACGTGTGGCTGTGTGGAGAGGGTGTACGTGTGGCTGTGTGGGGAGTGTGGCTGTGTGGGGAGGGTGTACGTGTGGCTGTGTGGAGAGGGTGTACGTGTGGCTGTGTGGGGAGGGTGTACGTGTGGCTGTGTGGGGAGTGTGGCTGTGTGGGGAGGGTGTACGTGTGGCTGTGTGGGGAGTGTGGCTGTGTGGGGAGGGTGTACGTGTGGCTGTGTGGGGAGGGTGTACGTGTGGCTGTGTGGGGAGTGTGGCTGTGTGGGGAGGGTGTACGTGTGGCTGTGTGGGGAGTGTGGCTGTGTGGGGAGGGTGTACGTGTGGCTGTGTGGAGAGGGTGTACGTGTGGCTGTGTGGGGAGTGTGGCTGTGTGGGGAGGGTGTACGTGTGGCTGTGTGGAGAGGGTGTACGTGTGGCTGTGTGGGGAGGGTGTACGTGTGGCTGTGTGGGGAGTGTGGCTGTGTGGGGAGGGTGTACGTGTGGCTGTGTGGGGAGTGTGGCTGTGTGGGGAGGGTGTACGTGTGGCTGTGTGGAGAGGGTGTACGTGTGGCTGTGTGGGGAGTGTGGCTGTGTGGGGAGGGTGTACGTGTGGCTGTGTGGAGAGGGTGTACGTGTGGCTGTGTGGAGAGGGTGTACGTGTGGCTGTGTGGGGAGGGTGTACGTGTGGCTGTGTGGGGAGGGTGTACGTGTGGCTGTGTGGAGAGGGTGTACGTGTGGCTGTGTGGGGAGGGTGTACGTGTGGCTGTGTGGGGAGGGTGGCTGTGTGGGGAGGGTGTACGTGTGGCTGTGTGGGGAGGGTGTACGTGTGGCTGTGTGGGGAGGGTGGCTGTGTGGGGAGGGTGTACGTGTGGCTGTGTGGGGAGGGTGGACGTGTGGCTGTGTGGGGAGGGTGGACGTGTGGCTGTGTGGGGAGGGTGTACGTGTGGCTGTGTGGGGAGGGTGTACGTGTGGCTGTGTGGGGAGGGTGGACGTGTGGCTGTGTGGGGAGGGTGGACGTGTGGGGAGGGTGTACGTGTGGGGAGGGTGTACGTGTGGCTGTGTGGGGAGGGTGTACGTGTGGCTGTGTGGGGAGGGTGGCTGTGTGGGGAGGGTGTACGTGTGGGGAGGGTGTACGTGTGGCTGTGTGGGGAGGGTGTACGTGTGGCTGTGTGGGGAGGGTGTACGTGTGGCTGTGTGGGGAGGGTGTACGTGTGGCTGTGTGGGGAGGGTGTACGTGTGGCTGTGTGGGGAGGGTGGACGTGTGGCTGTGTGGGGAGGGTGGACGTGTGGGGAGGGTGTACGTGTGGGTAGGGTGTACGTGTGGCTGTGTGGGGAGGGTGTACGTGTGGCTGTGTGGGGAGGGTGGCTGTGTGGGGAGGGTGTACGTGTGGGGAGGGTGTACGTGTGGCTGTGTGGGGAGGGTGTACGTGTGGCTGTGTGGGGAGGGTGGCTGTGTGGGGAGGGTGTACGTGTGGCTGTGTGGGGAGGGCGGACGTGTGGCTGTGTGGGGAGGGTGTACGTGTGGCTGTGTGGGGAGGGTGTACGTGTGGCTGTGTGGGGAGGGTGTACGTGTGGCTGTGTGGGGAGGGTGGACGTGTGGCTGTGTGGGGAGGGTGGACGTGTGGCTGTGTGGGGAGGGTGGACGTGTGGCTGTGTGGGGAGGGTGGACGTGTTTAACTATTCTTTGAGGAGAGAGGGGAGGGAGAGAGAGAGGGGAGGGAGAGAGAGAGGAGGGAGGAGAGGAGAGGGGAAGGAGAGGGGAGAGGGGGGTTCTGTGACAGCAAGTCCTGTGTGGAGGGAGGAGGAGAGGCAGACGGAGGGAAAGCCTGTTTTCTTCCTAGGTTCCTGAATGGGAATGGAATGGGGAGGAGCAGAGGGGAATGGGGAGGAGTAGGAGAGGGGAATGTGGAGGAGGAGAGGGGAATGTGGAGGAGGAGGAGAGGGGAATGTGGAGGAGGAGGAGGAGAGGGGAATGTGGAGGAGGAGGAGAGGGGAATGGGGAGGAGAGGGGAATGTGGAGGAGTAGGAGAGTGGAATGTGGAGGAGGAGAGGGGAATGTGGAGGAGGAGGAGAGTGGAATGGGGAGGAGGAGGAGAGGGGAATGGGGAGGAGGAGGAGAGGGGAATGGAATGGGGAGGAGCAGAGGGGAATGGGGAGGAGAGGGGAATGTGGAGGAGTAGGAGAAGGGAATGTGGAGGAGGAGGAGAGGGGAATGTGGAGGAGGAGGAGAGTGGAATGGGGTGGAGGAGGAGAGGGGAATGGGGAGGAGGAGGAGAGGGGAATGTGGAGGAGGAGGAGAGGGGAATGTGGAGGAGGAGGAGAGGGGAATGTGGATTAGGAGAGGGGAATGTGGAGGAGGAGAGGGGAATGGGGAGGAGGAGAGGGGAATGGGGAGGAGTAGGAGAGGGGAATGTGGAGGAGGAGAGGGGAATGTGGAGGAGGAGGAGAGGGGAATGGAGAGGAGGAGGAGAGGGGAATGGAATGGGGAGGAGCAGAGGGGAATGTGGAGGATTAGGAGAGGGGAATGTGGAGGAAGAGAGGGGCATGGGGAGGAGGAGGAGAGTGGAATGGGGAGGAGGAGGAGAGTGGAATGGGGAGAAGGAGGAGAGGGGGAGAGGGGAATGTGGAGGAGGAGAGGGGAATGGGGAGGAGTAGGAGAGGGGAATGGGGAGGAGTAGGAGAGGGGAATGTGGAGGAGGAGAGGGGAATGTGGAGGAGGAGGAGAGGGGAATGGAGAGGAGGAGGAGAGGGGAATGGAATGGGGAGGAGCAGAGGGGAATGTGGAGGATTAGGAGAGGGGAATGTGGAGGAAGAGAGGGGCATGGGGAGGAGGAGGAGAGTGGAATGGGGAGGAGGAGGAGAGTGGAATGGGGAGGAGGAGGAGAGTGGAATGGGGAGAAGGAGGAGAGGGGGAGAGGGGAATGGGGAGGAGGAGAGGGGAATGAGGAGGAGGAGAGGGGAATGGGGAGGAGGAGAGGGGAATGTGGGGGAGGAGGAGAGGGGAATGTGGGGGAGGAGGAGAGGGGAATGGGAGGAGGAGAGGGGAATGGGGAGGAGCAGAGGGGAATGGGGATACTATGACAACAAGGCCAGAGAAGCCTGTGTGGCAGGATGTTTTGAGCACTACGAACTCATCATTAAGGGTTGTCCGCCGTCTCGCTCTCTCTCTCTCCCTCTCATTTTCTTTCTCTCTCTCTCTCTCACTCTCTCTCTCTCGCGCTCTCTCTCTCTCCCCCCCCCCTCTCTCTCTCTCTCTATCTTTCCTGTTGATTTTTGGTTTGGCGCAGTGCATCCCCTCATCCCCTCTCTCTCTCTACCGCTGTCTCTCTCGCTGTGTCTCTCGCTCTCCCTCCCTCTACCTCTCACTCGCTCTCTCTTTCTTCTCTCTCTCTCTCTCTCTCTCTGCCTGGTAGTTCTTCCCATCTTCATATTATTTTTGTCTCTACACAGAGAAAGCGAGTCGAGGAGATCCTGGACGACGAGAAAGGATTGACGATAACCCGCCGTTGAGAGTCGAGACCTGCCGTCCTCCTGCTTTGTAACTGTCCTCCTGCTTTGTAACTGTCCTCCTGCTTTGTAACTGTCCTCCTGCTGTGTAACCGTCCTCCTGCTGTGTAACCGTCCTCCTGCTTTGTAACTGTCCTCCTGCTTTGTAACTGTCCTCCTGCTTTGTAACTGTCCTCCTGCTTTGTAACTGTCCTCCTGCTTTGTAACTGTCCTCCTGCTGTGTAACTGTCCTCCTGCTGTGTAACCGTCCTCCTGCTGTGTAACCGTCCTCCTGCTTTGTAACTGTCCTCCTGCTTTGTAACTGTCCTCCTGCTTTGTAACTGTCCTCCTGCTTTGTAACTGTCCTCCTGCTGTGTAACTGTCCTCCTGCTGTGTAACCGTCCTCCTGCTGTGTAACCGTCCTCCTGCTTTGTAACTGTCCTCCTGCTTTGTAACTGTCCTCCTGCTGTGTAAATGTCCTCCTGCTGTGTAACTGTCCTCCTGTGTAACAAAAAGGGAACTGTCTATTTCACTGCTCTGGCTTCATAGAAACTCTACTGTACATTTTCTTACAGTTTCAAAAGTCTCCGTAACTACTAGTACTGCAGTTGGGTCCCCTGCTGCACTCATCGAACAAGCACCTAGAAGTTTCTAAACAGCTCTTCCTCCATTACTGCTGCAGTTAGGTCCCCTGCTGCACTCATCGAACAAGCACCTAGAAGTTACCATTACTGCTGCAGTTGGTTTGCTTCTGCTATAAACGGCTGGCTGTGGAAGCCTCCTGGAGAACATTGTCCCTCAACTGGCCCCCAATTCCCTTTATAGTGCCCTACTTTAGACCAGGACCCATAGGGGTAGTGCACTACTATAGACCAGGACCCATAGGTGTACTGCACTACTTTAGACCAGGGTCCATAGAGGTACTGCACTACTTTAGGTCAGGGTCCATAGAGGTACTGCACTACTTTAGGTCAGGGTCCATAGAGGTAGTGCACTACTTTAGACCAGGGCCCATAGGGGTAGTGCACTACTTTAGACCAGGGTCCATAGAGGTAGTGCACTACTTTAGACCAGGGCCCATAGGGGTAGTGCCCTACTTTAGACCAGGGCCAATAGGACTCTGTGGTAGTGCACTACTTTAGACCAGGACCCATAGGTGTAGTGCACTACTTTAGACCAGGGTCAATAGGACTCTGTGGTAGTGCACTATATAGGGAATAGGGTGCCATGTGGGACTTAACTGTTGAGGAGACCTCATGTCCACTAGAGCCTCTCTCTCTTCTCTCTCTCTCTCTCTCTCTCTCTCTCTCTCTCTCTCTCTCTCTCTCTTCTTTCTCTCTCTCTCTCCATCTCTCTCAATTCAATTCAAGGGGCTTTATTGGCATGGGAAACATATGTTAACATTGCCAAAGCAAGTGAGGTAGATAATATACAAAAGTGAAATAAACAATAAAAATTAACAGTAAACATTACACATACAGAAATTTCAGAACAATAAAGACATTACAAATGTCATATTATATATTATATATATACAGTGTTGTAACTATGTACAAATGGTTAAAGTACACAAGGGAAAATAAATATGGGTCGTATTTACAATGGTGTTTGTTCTTCACTGGTTGCCCTTGTCTTGTGGCAACAGGTCACAAATCTTGCTGCTGTGATGTGACACTGTGGAATTTCACCCAGTAGTTATGGGAGTTTATCAAAATCGGGTTTATATTCAAACTCTTTGTGGGTCTGTGTAATCTGAGGGAAATATGTATCTCTAATATGGTCATACATTGGGCAGGAGGTTAGGAAGTGCAGCTCAGTTTCCACCTCATTTTGTGGGCAGTGAGCACATAGCCTGTCTTCTCTTGAGAGCCATGTCTGCCTACGGAGGCCTTTCTCAATAGCAAGGCAATGCTCACTGAGTCTGTACATAGTCAAAGCTTTCCTTAATTTTGGGTCAGTCACAGTGGTCAGGTATTCTGCCGCTGTGTACTCTCTCTCTCTCCCTCTCTCTGTTTCCTCTCTCTCTCTCTCTCTCCCTCTCGCTCTCTCTCACTCCCTCTCTCTGTCTCCTCTCTCTCTGTCTCTCTGTCTCTCCCTCTCCCTCTCTCTGTCTCCTCTCTCTCTGTCTCTCTCTCTCTCTCTCTCTTCCTCTCGCTCTCTCTCTCTCCCTCTCTCTGTCTCCTCTCTCTCTGTCTCTCTCTCTCTTTCTCTCTCTCTCTCTCTCTCTCTCTCTCTCTCTCTCTCTCTCTCTCTCTCTCTCTCTCTCTCTCTCTCTCTCTCTCTCCTCTCTCTGCGTACAGACCTAATCATTACCTTAATTTCTATTGATTCGGTGGAGATTAGAAATGTGATGATATCGTAATGGTTGTCTGCATGGCTGAAGAGAGGAAGCCAAACATTAAATCATAGACAGGATACATAACATGAGAGACAGAACATACACACACACACACACACACACACACACTCACAAACAGGCATACAAGTGCCATCTAGTGTTTGACTTTGATAGTAATACTCCTGTCTGCTTTTAGCCCTGAAGCCAACATGGAGTTATATTGCTCCCTGGTGGTAGTACTGAGTACTGCATGGAGTTATACTGCTCCCTGGTGGTAGCACTAAGTACTGCATGGAGTTATACTGCTCCCTGGGGGTTGTACTAAGTACTGCATGGTGTTATACTGCTCCCTGGTGGTAGTACTGAGTACCGCATGGAGTTATACTGCTCTCTGGTGGTAGTACTGAATACTGCATGGTGTTATACTGCTCTCTGGTGGTAGTACTGAGTACTGCATGGAGTTATACTGCTCTGTGGTAGTACTGAGTACTGCATGGAGTTATACTGCTCTGTGGTAGTACTGAGTACTGCATGGAGTTATACTGCTCTCTGGTGGTAGTACTGAGTACTGCATGGAATTATACTGCTCTCTGGTGGTAGTACTGAGTACTGCATGGAGTTATACTGCTCTGTGGTAGTACTGAGTACTGCATGGAGTTACACTGCTCTCTGGTAGTAGTACTGAGTACTGCATGGAGTTATACTGCTCTCTGGTGGTAGTACTAAGCACTGCATGGAATTATACTGCTCTCTGGTGTTAGTACTAAGTACTGCATGGAGTTATACTGCTCTCTGGTGGTAGTACTGAGTACTGCATGGAATTATACTGCTCTCTGGTGGTAGTACTGTGCAATTACAACACAGGAGTGAACTGTTGTGGATTTCTGTTTTATTTATTTACCAGTAAATTGTAAAAAAAATAAATGTATTATTTAAAATAAAGATTACTTCAAGAAGTAAGTTTATCTGTGAGTGTAATGTCTAATTCATATGAGCTGAGCCTGTCTCAGCAACACTGCTGGAAAACATCTAAACATTAAGTCGGTCTGGTCCCTATAAAGTCATCTATGTGCAGCTCTACAACAATCAACCTCATGTCATTTGTCTAAAGCAGATAAACAAGTTTTTGCTTAGCTTTGGTTTTAACAATGTTCTGAAGAAACTTGGCTCTCTTATACAGTTAGACAAGAATCCCCCGAGGGGAATTCACAGACCGCAGCGCCTTCCCAAAAACAGACTCTAGAACAAACTTGTTATAACTATGCTCCTGTTGGACTTGAACTCTCGCAAACACTCAAGAAGAGAATATGTTGAGGATTGTGTGGTAATAGTGTTTAATAGATAATTAAGAGAAATAACTTGTTTACAAATAGTGAAGGGGTAGAGATTATAGTGAGGTAGAGGTTATAGTGAGGTAGAGGTTATAGTGGGGTAGAGGTTATAGTGGGGTAGAGGTAGAGGTTATAGTGGGGTAGAGGTTATAGTGGGGTAGAGGTTATAGTGAGGTAGAGGTTATAGTGGGGTATAGGTAGAGGTTATAGTGGGGTATAGGTAGAGGTTATAGTGAAGTAGAGGTTATAGTGGGGTAGAGGTTATAGTGGGGTAGAGGTAGAGGTTATAGTGGGGTAGAGGTAGAGGTTATAGTGAGGTAGAGGTTATAGTGGGGTAGAGGTAGAGGTTATAGTGGGGTAGAGGTAGAGGTTATAGTGAGGTAGAGGTAGAGGTTATAGTGGGGTAGATTTTATAGTGGGGTAGAGGTAGAGGTTATAGTGGGGTAGAGGTAGAGGTTATAGTGAGGTAGAGGTTATAGTGAGGTAGAGGTTATAGTGGGGTAGAGGTAGAGGTTATAGTGAAGTAGAGGTAGAGGTTATAGTGAGGTAGAGGTAGAGGTTATAGTGGGGTATAGGTAGAGATTATAGTGGGGTAGAGGTAGAGATTATAGTGGGGTAGAGGTAGAGATTATAGTGGGGTAGAGGTAGAGATTATAGTGAGGTAGAGTTAGAGATTATAGTGAGGTAGAGGTTATAGTGAGGTAGAGGTTATAGTGGGGTAGAGGTAGAAGTTATTTTGGGGTAGAGGTTATAGTGGGGTAGAGGTAGAGGTTATAGTGGGGTAGAGGTTATAATGAGGTAGAGGTTATAGTGGGGTAGAGGTTATAGTGGGGTATAGGTAGTGTTTATAGTGAGGTAGAGGTTATAGTGGGGTAGAGGTAGAGGTTATAGTGAGGTAGTGGTTATAGTGGGGTACTACTTGTCTGTGAGGCTCCTCCTCCTCTATGTGGCTGTGAGGCTCCTCCTCCTCTATGTGGCTGTGAGGCTCCTCCTCCTTTGAGATGCTGTAAGGCTCCTTCTCCTCTATGTGGCTGTGAGGCTACTCCTCTATGTGGCTGTGAGATCATCTTCCACCGTTTCTGTGAGACTCCTCCTCCTCTATGTGGCTATGAGGCTCCTCCTCCTCTATGTGGCTGTGAGGCTCCTCCTCTTCCTCCTAGTGTTGCTGTGAGGCTCCTCCTCCTCTATGTGGCTGTGAGGCTCCTCCTCCTCCTCTATGTGGCTGTGAGGCTCCTCTTCCTCCTCTATCTGGCTCTGAGGCTCCTCCTCCTCTATGTGGCTGTGAGGCTTCTCCTTCTCCTCTATGCGGCTGTGAGGCTCATCCTCCTCTATGTGGCTGTGAGGCTCCTTCTCCTCTATCTGTCTGTGAGGCTCCTCCTCCACTGTTTCTGTTAGGCTCCTCCTACTCTATGTGGCTGTGAGGCTCCTCCTCCTCTATCTGGCTATGAGGCTCCTCCTCCTCTATCTGGGTGTGAGGCTCCTCCTCCTCTATGTGGGTGTGAGGCTCCTCCTCCTCTGATGCTGTGAGGCTCCTGCTCCTCCTCCTCTATGTGGGTGTGAGGCTCCTCCTCCTCTGATGCTGTGAGGCTCCTGCTCCTCCTCCTCTATGTGGGTGTGAGGCTCCTCCTCCTCTATGTGGGTGTGAGGCTCCTCCTCCTCTGATGCTGTGAGGCTCCTGCTCCTCTATGTGGCTCTATGTGGCTGTGAGGCTCCTCCTCCTCCTCCTCTATGTGGCTCTATGTTGCTGTGAGGCTCCTCCTCCTCCATGTGGATGTGAGGCTCCTCCTCTTTGTGGCTGTGAGGCTCCTCCTCCTCTATGTGGCTGTGAGGCTCCTCCTCCTCTATGGTTACTGCATTACGATGTGTTATTATCTATGCATAAATCACCTTAATAACTCTACCTACATATATATATATATATTACCTCACATTGACTCTGTACCGGTCCCCCCCCCCCATCCCTGTATATAGCCTCGCTATTGTGAATTTTACTGCTGCTCTTTAATTATTTGTTACTTTTATTTCTTTTTTTTTGTAAGGTATTTAATCTAAAAACTGCATTGTTGGTTAAGGGCTTGTAAGTAAGCATTTCACTGTAAGGCTCTACACTTGTTGTATTCAGCATTTCACTGTAAGGCTCTACACCTGTTGTATTCAGCATTTCACTGTAAGGCTCTACACCTGTTGTATTCAGCATTTCACTGTAAGGCTCTACACCTGTTGTATTCAGCATTTCACTGTAAGGCTCTACACTTGTTGTATTCTGCGCACGTGTCTATTTTTCTTAGTTTGTTTTGATTTAACATGACATTGTAACATTCTATGGTACCCATGTTAGCATTTCCATGAACACAACGTGTTAGCATTTCCATGAACACAACGTGTTAGCATTTCCATTAACACAACGTGTTAGCATTTCCATGAACACAACGTGTTAGCATTTCCATGAACACAACGTGTTAGCATTTCCATGAACACAACGTGTTAGCATTTCCATGAACACAACGTGTTAGCATTTCCATGAACACAACGTGTTAGCATTTCCATGAACACAACGTGTTAGCATTTCCATGAACACAACGTGTTAGCATTTCCATGAACACAACGTGTTAGCATTTCCATTAACACAACGTGTATGCATTTCCATTAACACAACGTGTTAGCATTTCCATTAACACAACGTGTTAGCATTTCCATTAACACAACGTGTTAGCATTTCCATTAACACAACGTGTTAGCATTTCCATTAACACAACGTGTTAGCATTTCCATGAACACAACGTGTTAGCATTTCCATGAACACAACGTGTTAGCATTTCCATGAACACAACGTGTTAGCATTTCCATGAACACAACGTGTTAGCATTTCCATGAACATAACGTGTTAGCATTTCCATGAACACAACGTGTTAGCATTTCCATTAACACAACGTGTTAGCATTTCCATGAACACAACGTGTTAGCATTTCCATTAACACAACGTGTTAGCATTTCCATGAACACAACGTGTTAGCATTTCCATTAACACAACGTGTTAGCATTTCCATGAACACAACGTGTTAGCATTTCCATGAACACAACGTGTTAGCATTTCCATGAACACAACGTGTTAGCATTTCCATGAACACAACGTGTTAGCATTTCCATGAACACAACGTGTTAGCATTTCCATGAACACAACGTGTTAGCATTTCCATGAACACAACGTGTTAGCATTTCCATTAAAACAACGTGTTAGCATTACCATTAACACAACGTGTTAGCATTTCCATTAACACAACGTGTTAGCATTTCCATTAACACAACGTGGGAATAGAATACATTTTCTATTATTTAAATCATGTTATGTAACTGAATGTCTAGCCTGGTTGCCAGTTTTTTTTAGATAACATTCCACTCCTTGTCATTGAGTAGGCCTACAAGGAGTGGAATGTTTTCTGAACAGACTGGCAACCAGGCTGGTCTACTGAATGTCTAGAGTTGGCTCAACTCACTAAATACACTATATGACTCTGGAGATATCTAGGTTAGCACAATGTATCATTGGACATGATTGTTTATTTTATTTTTTAATAAGAAATCATTTAGCTTACTGAACAGTGACTGCCTGGTAACATTTATACTGAACAAAAATATAAACGCAACATGTAAAGTTTTGGTCACATGTTTCATGAGCTGAAATTAAAGATCCCAGAAATGTTCCATTATGCACAAAAAGCTTATTTCTCTCATTTGTTTGCATCCCTGTTAGTGAGCATTTCTGCTTTGCCAAGATAATCCATCTACCTGACAGGTGTGGCATATCAAGAAGCTGATTAAACACCATGATCATTACACAGGTGCACCTTGTGCTGTGAACAATAAAAGGCCACTCTAAAATGTGCAGTTTTGTCACGCAACACAATTCCACAGATGTCTCAAGATTTGAGGGAGTGTGTAATTGGCATGCTGAATGCAGGAATGTCCACCAGAGCTGTTGCCAGATAATTTAATGTTCATTTCTCTACCATAAGCAGCTTCCAACGTCGTTTAAGAGAATTTGTCAGTACGTCAAACCAGACTCACAACCCCGTGAAACCACACCAGCCCAGGACCTCCACATCTGGCTTCTAAACCTGCAGAATCGTCTGAGACCAGCCACCTGTACACCTGACGACCAGCCACCTGGACACCTGACGACCAGCCAACTGGACACCTGACGACCAGCCACCTGGACACCTGACGACCAGCCACCTGGACACCTGACGACCAGCCACCTGGACACCTGACGACCAGCCACCTGGACACCTGTCGACCAGACACCTGGACACCTGTCGACCAGACACCTGGACACCTGTCGACCAGACACCTGGACACCTGTCGACCAGCCACCTGGACACCTGTCGACCAGACACCTGGACACCTGACGACCAGACACCTGATAAAACTGAGGAGTATTTATATCTGTAATAAAGCCCTTTTTGTGTGGAAAACTTGTTCTGATTGGCTGGGCCTCGCTCCCCCTATGGGTAAACGGGGTCTTCGGATTGTGAGTCTGGTTTGACGTACTGACAAATTCTCTAAAACGACGTCGGAAGCGGCTTATGGTAGAGAAATGAACATTCAACGGCTGCGCCCCTGCCCAGCTACGTGAAATCTTTAGATTAGGGCCTAATGAATTTATTATAAAATTGACTGATTTCCTTCTATGAACTGGAACCTCATTAAAGTCGTTGAAACTGTTACATGTTGCGTTTATATTTTTGGTTCTGTCACGTCCTGACCTTAGTTCCTTTATTATGTCTTTGTGTTAGTTTGGTCAGGGCTTGAGTTGTGGTGGGTAGTCTATGTTATTTTTTCTATGTTGTATTTCTGTGTTTGGCCTGGTATGGTTCTCAATCAGAGGCAGCTGTCGATCGTTGTCTCTGATTGAGAATCATACTTAGGTAGCCTGTTTTCCCCATTTTGGTTGTGGGTGATTTTTTGCTGTTTAGTGGTTTTCGTCACCTTACAGGACTGTTCGTTTTTTTTTGTTTTGTTCAGTGTTCAGCTGTTTTATAAAAAATAATGAACACTTACCACCCTGAACCTTGGTCCTCCTCTCTTTCTCCCGACGACAAGCGTTACAGGTTCTGTATATTTAAACATGACACCTGGACACCTGACGACCAGACACCTGGACACCTGACGACCAGACACCTGACGACCAGACACCTGGACACCTGACGACCAGACACCTGGACACCTGTTGTTTTGTTCCGAGTTCAGTTGGTTTATTAAAATAATGAACGCCTACCACCCTGCACCTTGGTCCTCCTCTCTTTCTCCAGATGACAATCGTTACAGGTTCTGTATATTTAAACATGACTGTACTTCTAGTATGTAAGGCTATGTGACAGTCAGCAGATAAATCATATCCACTGAGTAAGTAAAGTGTAAGAATAAATCTACTTGTACTGTAATGACTGCTGACATTTTTAAAGGATGGAATTAAACATTGCTTATATCTAACTGCATTATTCATTCATTTCAATGTATTAAAGCACATTTCTTTTTATACTGTATTTTGTTATTAAGTATATATTTACAATATAATTTTTTACGACCTTTTATTCAATATTTGTGAATATTATTTTTTTTAAGTGTACTGCACTGTTGAGAGCTTGTAAGTAAACATTTCACTGTCACCACCTGCACCCTTTATCCTATGAACGTGACGAAATAAACCGTGATTTGATTAGTTTGGTATTGATGCATACGGCTGGATCTACACATCACATGGCATGGAATGGGGTCGACAGGAGACCACACGGTGTGCTCTGTAAAGTCCATTATGAACTAGAGCCCCCCTACAAATAAACCAGTGTGTTCTCTCTCAGGTCCATTATGAACGAGAGCCCCCCTACAAATAAACCACTGTGTTCTCTCTCAGGTCCATTATGAACGAGAGCCCCCCTACAAATAAACCACTGTGTTCTCTCTCAGGTCCATTATGAACGAGAGCCCCCCTACAAATAAACCACAGTGTTCTCTCTCAGGTCCATTATGAACAAGAGCCCCCCTACAAATAAACCACTGTGTTCTCTCTCAGGTCCATTATGAACGAGAGCCCCCCTACAAATAAACCACAGTGTTCTCTCTCAGGTCCATTATGAATGAGAGCCCCCCTACAAATAAACCACAGTGTTCTCTCTCAGGTCCATTATGAATGAGAGCCCCCCTACAAATAAACCACAGTGTTCTCTCTCAGGTCCATTATGAACGAGAGCCCCCCTACAGATAAACCACTGTGTTCTCTCTAAGGTGCATTATGAACTAGAGCCCCCCTACAAATAAACCACTGTGTTCTCTCTAAGGTGCATTATGAACGAGAGCCCCCCTACAGATAAACCACTGTGTTCTCTCTAAGGTGCATTATGAACTAGAGCCCCCCTACAAATAAACCACTGTGTTCTCTCTAAGGTGCATTATGAACTAGAGCCCCCCTACAAATAAACCACTGTGTTCTCTCTAAGGTGCATTATGAACTAGAGCCCCCCTACAAATAAACCACTGTGTTCTCTCTAAGGTGCATTATGAACTAGAGCCCCCCTACAAATAAACCACAGTGTTCTCTCTAAGGTGCATTATGAACTAGAGCCCCCCTAAAAATAAACCACTGTGTTCTCTCTAAGGTGCATTAGGAACTAGAGCCCCCCTACAAATAAACCACTGTGTTCTCTCTAAGGTGCATTATGAACTAGAGCCCCCCTACAAATAAACCACAGTGTTCTCTCTAAGGTGCATTATGAACTAGAGCCCCCCTACAAATAAACCACAGTGTTCTCTCTAAGGTGCATTATGAACGAGAGCCCCCCTACAAATAAACCACAGTGTTCTCTCTAAGGTGCATTATGAACTAGAGCCCCCCTACAAATAAACCACTGTGTTCTCTCTCAGGTCCATTATGAACGAGAGCCCCCCTACAAATAAACCACAGTGTTCTCTCTCAGGTCCATTATGAACAAGAGCCCCCCTACAAATAAACCACTGTGTTCTCTCTCAGGTCCATTATGAACGAGAGCCCCCCTACAAATAAACCACAGTGTTCTCTCTCAGGTCCATTATGAATGAGAGCCCCCCTACAAATAAACCACAGTGTTCTCTCTCAGGTCCATTATGAATGAGAGCCCCCCTACAAATAAACCACAGTGTTCTCTCTCAGGTCCATTATGAACGAGAGCCCCCCTACAGATAAACCACTGTGTTCTCTCTAAGGTGCATTATGAACTAGAGCCCCCCTACAAATAAACCACTGTGTTCTCTCTAAGGTGCATTATGAACGAGAGCCCCCCTACAGATAAACCACTGTGTTCTCTCTAAGGTGCATTATGAACTAGAGCCCCCCTACAAATAAACCACTGTGTTCTCTCTAAGGTGCATTATGAACTAGAGCCCCCCTACAAATAAACCACTGTGTTCTCTCTAAGGTGCATTATGAACTAGAGCCCCCCTACAAATAAACCACTGTGTTCTCTCTAAGGTGCATTATGAACTAGAGCCCCCCTACAAATAAACCACAGTGTTCTCTCTAAGGTGCATTATGAACTAGAGCCCCCCTAAAAATAAACCACTGTGTTCTCTCTAAGGTGCATTAGGAACTAGAGCCCCCCTACAAATAAACCACTGTGTTCTCTCTAAGGTGCATTATGAACTAGAGCCCCCCTACAAATAAACCACAGTGTTCTCTCTAAGGTGCATTATGAACTAGAGCCCCCCTACAAATAAACCACAGTGTTCTCTCTAAGGTGCATTATGAACGAGAGCCCCCCTACAAATAAACCACAGTGTTCTCTCTAAGGTGCATTATGAACTAGAGCCCCCCTACAAATAAACCACTGTGTTCTCTCTAAGGTGCATTATGAACTAGAGCCCCCCTACAAATAAACCACAGTGTTCTCTCTAAGGTGCATTATGAACTAGAGCCCCCCTACAAATAAACCACTGTGTTCTCTCTAAGGTGCATTATGAACTAGAGCCCCCCTACAAATAAACCACTGTGTTCTCTCTCAGGTCCATTATGAACAAGAGCCCCCCTACAAATAAACCACTGTGTTCTCTCTCAGGTCCATTATGAACGAGAGCCCCCCTACAAATAAACCACAGTGTTCTCTCTCAGGTCCATTATGAATGAGAGCCCCCCTACAAATAAACCACTGTGTTCTCTCTCAGGTCCATTATGAATTAGAGCCCCCCTACAAATAAACCACAGTGTTCTCTCTCAGGTCCATTATGAACGAGAGCCCCCCTACAGATAAACCACTGTGTTCTCTCTAAGGTGCATTATGAACTAGAGCCCCCCTACAAATAAACCACTGTGTTCTCTCTAAGGTGCATTATGAACGAGAGCCCCCCTACAGATAAACCACTGTGTTCTCTCTAAGGTGCATTATGAACTAGAGCCCCCCTACAAATAAACCACTGTGTTCTCTCTAAGGTGCATTATGAACTAGAGCCCCCCTACAAATAAACCACTGTGTTCTCTCTAAGGTGCATTATGAACTAGAGCCCCCCTACAAATAAACCACTGTGTTCTCTCTAAGGTGCATTATGAACTAGAGCCCCCCTACAAATAAACCACAGTGTTCTCTCTAAGGTGCATTATGAACTAGAGCCCCCCTAAAAATAAACCACTGTGTTCTCTCTAAGGTGCATTAGGAACTAGAGCCCCCCTACAAATAAACCACTGTGTTCTCTCTAAGGTGCATTATGAACTAGAGCCCCCCTACAAATAAACCACAGTGTTCTCTCTAAGGTGCATTATGAACTAGAGCCCCCCTACAAATAAACCACAGTGTTCTCTCTAAGGTGCATTATGAACGAGAGCCCCCCTACAAATAAACCACAGTGTTCTCTCTAAGGTGCATTATGAACTAGAGCCCCCCTACAAATAAACCACTGTGTTCTCTCTAAGGTGCATTATGAACTAGAGCCCCCCTACAAATAAACCACAGTGTTCTCTCTAAGGTGCATTATGAACTAGAGCCCCCCTACAAATAAACCACTGTGTTCTCTCTAAGGTGCATTATGAACTAGAGCCCCCCTACAAATAAACCACAGTGTTCTCTCTAAGGTGCATTATGAACTAGAGCCCCCCTACAAATAAACCACAGTGTTCTCTCTAAGGTGCATTAGGAACTAGAGCCCCCCTACAAATAAACCACACAGTTGTTTGCTTATGTTTTATTTGTCATCAGATATAAAAATCAATGAATTGATGTCTGTATGATACAGCGTATATCTGCTACCTACGAACACAACATGTGGAGACTCTTGGTATCGGGGAAAAAAGCAACAAGTCATTTTCAAAGTGTGTCATGTCAACACAAACGATTACTTGAACTTGAACATGTAAATATATTGTCATTATTATCCGTAAGATAGACTGACTGAAAAGTAGAATTAGTTCACATCTTTAGTTGTATTAGGACTATGCACTATAGTTGACCCAGTTTGTCTATGGTTCACAATGACAGGCCAGAATAACGCCTATGTATTTACAGCAAAGTGTATAGGCTACATCACTGTTAAAGCCCCATGGTTTCACTACAGTGTAGGCTACCTGCCCTCACTACAGTGTAGGCTACCTGCCCTCACTACAGTGTAGGCTACCCACCCTCACTACAGTGTAGGCTACCCACCCTCACTACAGTGTAGCCTACCTGCCCTCACTACAGTGTAGGCTACCTGCCTTCTCACTACAGTGTAGGCTACCTGCCTTCTCACTACAGTGTAGGCTACCTGCCCTCACTACAGTGGAGGCTACCTGCCTTCTCACTACGGTGGAGGCTACCTGCCCTCTCAGGACACCAGGGGGAGACAAATGTCCATGAAAAAGAAATACTCCCCTCCAATCCTGGCCAGAATCCATATGATTCCATATGATTTATTCCATGTTATATATTCCATGTTAAATATTACATATTTAAGTCATACCATGGCAACAATGATAATCACCTAATGTAGATTCAAGCAAACATAAATAATATGATCATAGTTTATTTTTGAATGGCATCAACATTAACATACCATATTTGTATCCACTATCCACAAAGCCTGTAGGCTACTACATTCCTGCCGGTCTACATTCTAGCATCTTCTTGAAAGCCTTCCTGAAGCTGTCATCCAGGAAGGCATAAAGAAAAGGGTTAAGACAAGAGTTTGCGTAGCTAAGGCTGGTGATGAAGTAGGACAACCCGATGAGCAGCGGAGTGGTCCTCAGGTCGGTGGTGAGAGCCACTATGGTGCTGAGGTGAAACCCCGTCCAACAGAACAGACACACCGCTAAGACTATAAACACCATAATAGTTACTTTCTTTTTAGCCTTGTCCAGCGCCTTTGCGTTGGAGTTGAGGCGCATGTTCCGTAGTTTGTACAGCATCATGGTGTAGAGAATACAGATGGTCGACACCGGGATGGCAAAGCCGAGGATCAGGGTGTATATCCGGCTCGCCTTGAACCACAAACTCTCCGGGCTCGGGAAGCTGAGGACGCAGCTTTTCCGGTCCAAGTCATCGGGACTGATGTAGACCCCGGCGAATACAGTGAAAGGCATCACGATAAGAATCACGAGGATCCAGACGCACAGGCTCACTATCTTGGCCGCGCGGTACGTGCGGTACGGCATACGCTTGGAACGCACCGTCGCCAGAACGACCAGATAACGGTCCACACTCATGACCGTCAGGAAGTAGATGCTGGAGAAGATGTTATAGTGGTCTATGCTCAGGATGACCTTACACAGCACCTCTCCTAAGGGCCAGTAGTGGAGCAGGTGCTCGGCGATGTTGATGGGTAGGACCAGGGTAAACAGGTCGTCCGCTATCGCCAAGTTTAGGATAAACATATTGGTCACCGTCTTCATTTTAGGCGCTTTGAGGATAACGTAGATAACGGCCGTGTTCCCCGTTAAACCCACGGCGCATATTACCGAATAGATCACAGGCAGGACTATATAGAGGTCCGCGTAAAAGTAGAACTCTGATTGGGGCGTGCAGTTCAGATCTGTCCGGTTGGTCGCGCTCAGATAATAGTAGTCCGTGGATTCGTTACACACCACTGGAAATACCCTGCGGCTGTTCGAGATAGATATATTCTCCATCTTCTAAGTCTTCTAATGTTTTATTGCACGTAAGACTAGAGGAAAGCACGTCGTCCAGGATGCATGTTTGTTTAGAGGTAAAACAGGCATTGGCGAAGTGTCATTTTGGCTGTTGTGTAGGTCGGCTCTGTCTGATTTTACGCACGCATTCCGCGTCACGAAATCTACGAAGAGCAGAAATATGGAATACAAATGAAAAGCAGTACATCACAACAAACCTTTTCTGCTGTTAATAGTTTATTCACAACACATTATATCATTAATTTAACCCACATCTATCACAATGGATTGGATAAACACAACACCCACCTGTACGAATGGACCCACTTGGCACAGACGTCAATTCAACGTATATTCCCAGCCAGCTCCACGTTGGCTCAAAGTAATTGAATTGAAAATGATGTAGAAGCAACGTTGATTCAACCAGTGTGTGCCCGGTGGTGACGCACTGTTATTTGAGTTATAACCTGCAATAGGACCACAATTACAAATGTTTTTTTTAAAACTGAGAGTGCAGAAATACATTTTCAACAATAATAATATTTAAGTTTTTTAAATTTCTTTTCCAGACCATACACATGACATATCTCGTGGGCAATCATGCTTGTGCCATGTTTGTGCCACAATCAAAAGTAACAAAAACAAAAGCTCAATTAGGGGACTTACCGTGCTCGTGGAAGCTCGCTCCTTTTCCTTTCTGTCTTCTGTGCTGCGGTGAGCAGCAGCAGCAGCAGCAGCGAACTGGAGATGTCCACGTCCCAACCAGTTGGACCGGAGGAAAACACGGACGGGTGACGTCAGTCCACAGCACAGCGCGCAGTGAGGCACGGGGCACTCAGCTTGCTGTAGGTACCCAGAAGTGTTGCTATACTTCCTGTCCTGTGGTGAGGAATAACCAAGTGATGATATTACTCCTCTGTATAGACACTTGGTGTATTTATTGTAAAGCGTAACTGTTGGCATATTGCTGTGTGGTATGGCTGCTATGAGTGATTATCTTTTGTCTGTATGGATGGAGATCCTAGAGGTTGTTATTGCTCCTGGACTCTAAGTGTATGTGGGCAATATAATGTTATATTGATTGCCTTGGTGTTGTTACAGTGTGAACATTACAGTGTGAACATCACAGGTGTCTATGATAGGAACATCACAGGTGTCTATGATAGATACATTACATTGGTCTATGATAGATACTTTACAGTGGTCTATGATGGGACCATTACAGTGGTCTATGATGGGACCATTACAGTGGTCTATGATGGGAACATTACAGTGGTTTATGATGGGAACATTACAGTGGTCTATGATGGGAACATTACAGTGGTCTATGATGGGACCATTACAGTGGTCTATGATGGGACCATTACAGGTGTCTATGATGGGACCATTACAGTGGTCTATGATGGGAACATTACAGTGGTCTATGATGGGACCATTACAGTGGTCTATGATGGGACCATTACAGTGGTCTATGATAGATACATTACATTGGTCTATGATAGATACATTACATTGGTCTATGATGGGAACATTACAGGTGTCTATGATGGGAACATTACAGTGGTCTATGATGGGAACATTACAGTGGTCTATGATAGATACATTACATTGGTCTATGATGGGAACATTACAGTGGTCTATGATGGGAACATTACAGTGGTCTATGATGGGACCATTACAGTGGTCTATGATGGGAACATCACAGTGGTCTATGATGGGAACATTACAGTGGTCTATGATGGGACCATTACAGTGGTCTATGATGGGACCATTACAGTGGTCTATGATGGGAACATCACAGTGGTCTATGATGGGACCATTACAGTGGTCTATGATGGGGACATTACAGTGGTCTATGATGGGACCATTACAGTGGTCTATGATGGGAACATTACAGTGGTCTATGATGGGACCATTACAGTGGTCTATGATGGGGACATTACAGTGGTCTATGATGGGAACATTACAGGTGTCTATGATGTGAACATTACAGTGGTCTATGATGGGAACATTACAGTGGTCTATGATGGGACCATTACAGTAGTCTATGATGGGACCATTACAGGGGTCTATGATGGGAACATTACAGTGGTCTATGATGGGAACATTACAGTGGTCTATGATGGGAACATTACAGTGGTCTATGATGGGAACATTACAGTGGTCTATGATGGGAACATTACAGTGGTCTATGATGGGAACATTACAGTGGTCTATGATGGGAACACTACAGTGGTCTATGATAGGAACATTACAGGTGTCTATGATGGGACCACTACAGTGGTCTATGATGGGAACATTACAGTGGTCTATGATGGGAACATTACAGTGGTCTATGATGGGAACATTACAGTGGTCTATGATGGGAGGACACTTTTCATAACCCCTCTGTAATATATACTTATACATAATTTACATCTGTTAGTCACGGTACATGGCCTCAGACCTCTGGTGTTTCTGAGTTAGGGTGGTCTCTGTTTGGCTTGGTTGAAACATAGTAAATTCTAGGCTGTAGCTCAGTGGGCTAACACATTCTTGTGGGATTTAGCTCAGTGGGCTAACACAGTCTTGTGGGTCACAGATGAGCAAGAGCCACTTGGGTGGTCAGACCCTCAACCATTGATCATTCTAACCATGTGAGATGCTTCACGTGAATTCCGGGCTCTCTCTCTTTCTCTCAATTTGTGTCAAGCAAAGTTTGAGCCGCTTAGAAACCACTAGGAATGAACTTTCTTAGTGAAGTTTTACCTTGTTTTTCCCAAAGGTATTTTTATGTTTCCCTTAAATATTCCTATAATGTTTCCATTCCTCCCTGGCTTTCATCTCCAATCTCCTCCTTTACCTCTGTGACTGTCAACTCATATCCACTTTTCTACAATATGGTTCACTTTTTCAATTACCTCTTCCCCCTCTCCTCCCCTCATCCTCTCCTCCTCCTCCCCTCATCTTCGCTTCCTCACCTCCTCTCATTTAATAGTTTCATTCTGCATCCATAACGAGGCATCCACGTGTAGTGGGTGGCTAAGTGCTCTGCTACTGCCTTCCTAAGACCTAGAAGTACTGTTACCCAGGATACTGTACCAAGGATTCTCTTCAGCAGTACTGTTACCCAGGATACTGTTACCCAGGATACTGTTACCCAGGATACTGTACCAAGGATTCTCTTCAGCAGTACTGTTACCCAGTATACTGTTACCCAGGATACTGTTACCCAGGATACTGTACCAAGGATTCTCTTCAGCAGTACTGTTACCCAGGATACTGTTACCCAGGATACTGTTACCCAGGATACTGTTACCCAGGATACTGTACCAAGGATTCTCTTCAGCAGTACTGTTACCCAGGATACTGTTACCCAGGATTCTCTTCAGCAGTACTGTTACCCAGGATACTGTTACCCAGGATACTGTTACCCAGGACACTGTTACCCAGGATTCCTTTCAGCAGTACTGTTACCCAGGATACTGTTACCCAGGATAGTTACCCAGGATTCACTTCAGCAGTACTGTTACCCAGGATACTGTTACCCAGGTTACTGTTACCCAGGATACTGGTACTCAGAATTCTCTTCATGAGTACTGTTACCCAGGGTACTGTTACCCAGGATACTGTTACCCAGGATACTGTTACCCAGGATTATTTTAATCAGTACTGTTACCCAGGATACTGTTACCCAGGATACTGTTACCCAGGATACTGTTACCCTGGATTCTCTTCAGCAGTACTGTTACCCAGGATACTGTTACCCAGGATTATTTTCAGCAGTACTGTTACCCAGGATACTGTTACACAGGATACTGTTACCCAGGATACTGATACTCAGGATTATTTTCAGCAGTACTGTTACACAGGATACTGTTACCCAGGATACTGTTACCCAGGATTCTCTTCAGCAGTACTGCTATCCAGGATACTGTTTTCCAGGATACTGTTACCCAGGATACTGTTACACAGGATACTGTTACCCAGGATTCTTTTCAGCTGTACTGTTACCCAGGATACTGTTACCCAGGACACTGTTACCCAGGATTCTCTTCAGCAGTACTGCTATCCAGGATACTGTTTTCCAGGATACTGTTACCCAGGATACTGTTACCCAGGATTTTTTTCAGCAGTACCGTTACCCAGGATACTGTTACCCAGGATCCTGTTACCCAGAATTCTCTTCATGAGTACTGTTACCCAGGGTACTGTTACCCAGGATCCTGTTACCCAGGATACTGTTACACAGGATTCTTTTCAGCAGTACTGTTACCCAGGATACTGTTACCCAGGAAACTGTTACCCAGGATTTTTTTCAGCAGTATTGTTACCCAGGATACAGTTACCCAGGATACTGTTACCCAGGATAGTTACCCAGGATTCTCTTCAGCAGTACTGTTACCCAGGATACTGTTACCCAGGATACTGTTACCCAGGATTCTCATCAGCAGTACTGTTACCCAGGGCACTGTTACCCAGGATACTGTTACCCAGGATACTGTTACCCAGGATACTGTTACCCAGGATTCTTTTCAGCAGTACTGTTATCCAGGATACTGTTACCAAGGATACTGTTAGCCAGGATACGGATCCCCAGGAAACTGTTACGCATAGAAGTGTAGTGTACCATAGTGATGTGGTATTTACTATAGTAGTGTAGTGGACCATAGTGATGTGGTATTTACTATAGTAGTGTATTAGACCATAGTGATGTGGTATTTACTATAGTAGTGTATTAGACCATAGTGATGTGGTATTTACTATAGTAGTGTAGTATACAACAGTGATGGTATTTACTATAGTAGTGTATTAGACCATAGTGATGTGGTATTTACTATAGTAGTGTATTAGACCATAGTGATGTGGTATTTACTATAGTAGTGTAGTATACAACAGTGATGGTATTTACTATAGTAGTGTATTAGACCATAGTGATGTGGTATTTACTATAGTAGTGTAGTGGACCATAGTGATTTGGTATTTACTATAGTAGTGTATTAGACCATAGTGATGTGATATTTACTATAGTAGTGTAGTGTAGTAGACCATAGTGATGTGATATTTACTATAGTAGTGTAGTGTAGTGGACCATAGTGATGTGGTATTTACTATAGTAGTGTATTAGACCATAGTGATGTGGTATTTATTATAGTAGTGTATTAGACCATAGTGATGTGATATTTACTATAGTAGTGTAGTGGACCATAGTGATGTGGTATTTACTATAGTAGTGTATTAGACCATAGTGATGTGGTATTTACTATAGTAGTGTATTAGACCATAGTGATGTGATATTTACTATAGTAGTGTAGTGTAGTAGACCATAGTGATGTGGTATTTACTATAGTAGTGTAGTATACAACAGTGATGGTATTTACTATAGTAGTGTATTA